>NW_004949107.1:9435175-9490867 GCF_000317375.1 Microtus ochrogaster | reverse complement strand
TAGACCAGGCTGGTCTCGAACTCACAGAGATCCACCTGCCTCTGCCTCCCGAGTGCTGGGATTAAAGGCGTGCGCCACCACCGCCCGGCTAAAGCTATAACTTTCTGAATATGAAATGGACATGCAGTATATACATAAAGTATATACATGTCGGTATATACATGAAAAAGATGTTAAAGATATCAGAAGAGAAATAATTGGTTTATCTCTCAAGTGCTGGGATTAAAGGCGTGCGCCACCACCGCCTGGTTTACAGTCTGGAAAATCTTACACACGGAAGTTGATTTCCAATAATTTGAAATAATTGTTTCTTCATTGCCCAGCAACCCTGGCACTTGAGAGGCAGAGGCGGGTAGATCTCCATGAGTTCGAGACCAGCCTGGTCAGCTCCAAAGCTACACAGAGAAACCCTGTCTTGAAAAAAATCTAAAAAATAAAAATAAAAGCCAGCAAAAACAAAAAAACCAAAAGATTTTCTTTTTGCTCTAATACCATGGACTTTTTGAATACCTGGTATGTTTAATCTAATTATTCTACCACTGTAATTCAATTTCTGGCTTATGATTCAATCTTATCATCTTACCTTCTTTATAAAACTATGGTTGAAGGCAGAAATAATAAATTTAAATATTTCTTAGTATCTGATATATTCGCTGGGTACAAACACATAACAAATAAATCTTAGATTGAATTAAAGCAGGTATAATGATGTAAAGTGAGTCTGCTACTTCGTTTTATAACTGCAAATTCATAAACCAGTTACAATTACTAAATCAAACTTACCGTCATCTCACCACCAAAGCATTCAGAGGCAAGTTGAGCAGAATCAAAAGGTTTTACCTCAGCATCATTAAAAAGATACCTACAACAGAACACATGTGACTGTACTAGAATCTCTGCATAGTGTCTACTCCTTAAAAAAAAAAGACTTAAGATGTTATTAGTCATATTATTAGATGAGGTAAATTCTAATAAATTCTTAATTTTATATCTCTAGTCTAGAAATTGGGATTTGCCTCACATATGTGAGGCACTGAGTTCCATCCTTACCACACACATGCTAGAATATACAATCTGGGCCGGGAGGTGGTGGTGCACGCCTTTAATCCCAGCACTTGGGAGGCAGAGGCAGGCAGATCTCTGTGAGTTCGAGGTCAGCCTGGTCTACAAGAGCTAGTTCCAGGACAGCCATTAAAGAGCTACAGAGAAACCTTGTCTTGAAAAAAAAAAAATGTGTATGTGTGTGTGTGTGTGTGTGTGTGTGTGTGTGTGTGTGTGTGTGTGTGTATTAGCAAAAAATAAAGAAGGTATGCTTAGAATTTAACACATAAAACAATTAGATAGGAAAGATTAAGAAATATGATAAAACACTAAGATATAGACATCATTTTAAAATATATGAACAAAACAACTCAATAAACTCAAGGAAAAATAACCAAGTGAACAAAAAAACTACATGGGAGAGGTTGGAGGGAGAAAAACAAAAGGGTGGAAATGATACTATTTTTTTATTTCTATTAAAAAAAAAAGGACACTTTCGGCCACTATGTCTCAGAGAATCAGAAATAAGAGCAAAATGTAACTATTCTACTAACTGCCTGTAGATCCTGTTAGTGGCTACGCATTCTGTTCAAAGTAGTTTTAAGGAATTAGAAGAGGGCCTAAGCACACATACAGTCCCTATGCATGGGATGCTTCCTAAAGACAGCTCAAATCTAAAAAGCAGTCACTATGTGACTGACACTAACTTGATAAAACAAATGGAGAGCAGTGCAAGAACCTTCGTAATCTCTAAATAGAAGGCACTCAATAAAGAGCACCTCGAAGAATGAACAAAGGAAGGTGCAGATTCGCTGGGTACAATTTGTCTGACTCATGCTCTAAGACTGTTACTATCCAGCTCATTTTCTAAAGGAAGGCATTTATCAAATTCTTAAAATATAAGGCCCATACATAAATTTAAGAACTGATATATACTATTTGAAATTTGCCTACAATGAAAAAATTTTTTTCTGGGCCACAAAGATGGCACACCAGGTACAGGTACTTGCTGCCAAGTATGACAACCTGAATTGGGTCCTTGGGACCAACATGGGGAAATGAGAGAACCAACTTTTAAAAGCTGTTCTCGGACCACTATGCATCCACCTATCAATCTGCCTACCAAAACAGACAAGACACATATACAAGAACAAAATGTTAAAAAAAAAGAAAAAAATTATTTAATGTTCTTTTTCCCCTAATTTCAAAGTAAGTTTTAAGAAAACTAAAAATTCATCAGAACAAAGTACTACCATAAACATATGTACTTTAAAGCAGGGGGAAATTTTTTTTAAACTAAAGGAAAAAACATTTAAGACTTACCACTTATTGTTTCTATAAGCATGTGGATTGACTATGTCTCTGATGAAACTATAGTAATGCCCACCATCTGCTGTTCCTGTATGAACGGTCACTCCAATTAAGTCATACTCATAGCTTTCTGTGTCTTTGGAATGGTCGTTGACTTCCTTAAAACCTAATTTACATAAAATGGAAGTTATTTTAAAAACACACAACAATGTCATTTTAAGATTACTTCTTACAAGGTATTATGTATAGAAAAAAGCATAAAAATTTTTTTTTTGGGTTTTTTTATTTTTTTTTTTTTTTCGAGACAGGGTTTCTCTGTGGCTTTGGAGCCTGTCCTGGAACTCCCTTGGCAGACCAGGCTGGTCTCCAACTCATAGAGATCCGCCTGCCTCTGCCTCCTGAGTGCTGGGATTAAAGGCGTGCGCCACCACCGCCCGGCAAAAGCATAAAATTTTATATATAAAATAGGCATATTAAAAACTACTTGCAAGCCCACAGCCTATTATTGCTTCAAGGAACGTACTATACAATTAACTTTTGAAAAAATGTGATATGTAAACTATGTGTTTAACTTAACTAGCCCTTTAAAATAGTATTGCCTGCTTTTTAAAAATTTTTATTTTTAAAAACAGAGAAAAAAACAACAACAACAAAATCCCAAGACCTAAAAAGAGCTCAGTCTTTTAGTCTCCTGCCACTGTATTGATACATATTAGGAACTTGGTGTCCACAGAAATAAAGGCATCACTCTAATGTAAACAATTTTAAAGTCAAAAGGTAACAGAAGATACTAAGCAAAAAGATTACAGTTGATCTGAGAAGTCTAGAGATCTATATCTACCCTTGCCCCCCCACACACACAAAAGAAAAACTAAATATAGGAGCAAAGCAGAGAATATTTGCTTCCGTGCACAGTCTAAATCAGAAAGCAAACTGCAGTAAAGAGAAACTGGCCACAGTGTTAAATCAGTGGCGGAGAAGTCTTACTATGCTCATGTAGGCAATGCTAAGACTGGCAATAAGTACAACACATCACCCAAGTCCTAAAAACCTCCTTTATAAATAAATGATCTCTCCATGCATGTAAAAAAACATCACATGAAAATACAAAGAAGCAGGGCTGAGATGAAGTCTCACTGTGATTTTCAAAACAGTCTGATTAAAAAAGCAGGATGTGTATAACAATGACTACTTTGTTTGCATTTTCAAATGTACTACTATGTGACCCACTTACTGGAACTTATAAACATACAAATCCTAATGAAAGTTATGGCCCTAACTTTTTATTTCTTTATACCTGTGATTGTATTCTCCTCTCCTATCTTTGAAGAATTATTAAGTTCTCTTGAAGAAATAGACTATAACTCACAGTTTACATTTTTCATTTCTCATTCTGAGAGGCTAAATGTTTACTGTATATTCATTAAAATGCTAGGCACTGGAGTTAAAGATTAAACTGGATTTCCAAAAGTTAGGATGGTATACTGATTTCTTTAAATTAAATTTTAAATATAAAATTGCCCTACCCATTATTATGTAACAAGGAACTTGGTAGTACGTATGTAAGAGGCTTCTTCCTTCTTCTAACATGCCCTAAAAAGCCATGTGGTAGGATGGATGATGTCCTTAGTTCCAGGACTTGGGAGAGACAGAGGCAGGTAGCTCTCTCTGAGTTTGAGACCAACCTCAGCTAGACAGAAATTTCCCAAAGAGTCAGGGCTACATAGTGAGACGCTGTCTCAAAAAAACAAAAACCCAAAAAGCCTTATGGCTATTGAGGCATATATCATTAAGCTTGAAATAGTGTGGTGGTTTTCTTCTTGTGAAAAAAAAAGACACTGCTACTTAATTCACTAAAAATCTCAATTTTCTACTTCAACATTTAAAACAAATCACTCTGATAAACATAATCAAAGTTTTCAACCAATTATTTTTGGACCTACTCTTTCTTAAGAGCTTTTCCTTGTGGAGACTTAACATATATCAAATTTCTCTTAACTACTGTTGAAGTTAAAACCCAGTCTTCCATGATTCCTCACCCCTCTCTAGTTAAAATATGTGGGGAAGTGAACATTTCAGGTTCTGTCATTATCTTATTACTGCTGCTTTAAGAATAGTCTATACTACAAAGAGATAATAAAATAATTCATTTATGGGGTTATATTGGTTGAATGCTAGAGTCTACAAAGGCCTATGTTCAATTCTCTGCGCACACAAAAAAAAGTTAATTAAGTTCATAAATTCCACCTATCTGTTGGTACTTTTTCATCTAAGATCCCAACTCATTGTAGTTTACAAGAATTGCATCCCCTTAGATTGGTCATCGTTCTTTCACCCAAACAGCTTTCTGTTTTAAAACTTCTCTGATTAAAACCCTAATGTCCAGCTGAGCATGGTGGCACATGTCTTTAATCCCAGCACTTGGAAGACAAACTCCAAGGACAGCAAGCAAGGTCTACAGACTGAATTTGAGGCCAGCCTGGTCTACAGAGTTCCAGAACAGCTCCAGGACACAGGGAAACTGTCTTTAAAAACAAAACAAACAAAAAACAATCTAATGGCCATACAATAAATAATAAGCAAATAACAAAATTGTTAATATTGCCTAAAGCCAAAAATATTCTGCAGTTAGGCTGTCTCACTGACCATTCTGCTACCCTTGTATTCAAGAATTTATCCGTTCTTCTCAATCTCTTACCCAACTCTGTATCTCTGTGTAAATACTACTTTCTCATGGAAGTCTTAATTCCTCAAGACCTTTGACACACTGGTAGCATATGGGAATATATTACAATTTTAGGTTTGATATAAGACTTACCATCTAGACCTCAGTTTTCCAAGGGCATAAACAGTGCCTGGAAAAAAATGCCTAGAATATGGTCCATCAAGAGTCCTAATATTTTCTAGCTAAGTGAGTAAATATATTACACTGTCTCTACCAAAATTTTCCTTCCTGGGATAGAAAGAGAGCCTGCTTTTCCAGAAGACCTGGTTGGATTCCCAACACCAAAAGCATGGATTATAACCATCCATAACTCCAGTTGCAAGGAATCTGATGCCTTCTTCTGGCCTCTGTAGGTACTGTATGTATATAGTAAACAGATATACATGCAGACAGAACACCCATACATATAAAAAAATCCTTTTCAATAAAAATTTTTTCTGCCAGGCGTTGGTGGTGCATGCATTTAATCTCTGCACTTGAGAGGCAGCGGCAAGTGGATCTCTGAGTTCGAGGCCAGCCTGGTCTACAGAGAAAGAGTTCCAGGACAGGATCCAAAGCTATAGAGAAACCCTGTCTAAAAAAGCAAAAACGGGGGAAAAAAAAGTCCTAAGAATATACTTAGAAAAAAATTTTTTCTTGTATTTCCTAAATGTTGAGAATCAGGTAACTGACTTTAACACTGATGAGAGTTTCCCATTCACACAATTAACATTAATGACATTTTCTCAATTCAAACAATTTTCCTTATTAATTTGGTGATTAATTTTGGTAGAGACTTAACAATAAACAGAGACCTGAGAAAAATGAACTTACCATCTTTTCTGTCACTCTTTCCCATTAGAAAATCTTCTGTGTATGGTGTCATATCCAAACGTAAAGGGAAGGAAAAGTGTGTATTCACTTTCTCTTTCATCATTGTGACCATATTAAATGTGTATCTCATAGTATTGAAACTTAGTATACGAGGTAATTTCTTAAAACATGCCCTGAGAAGTGGGGGGGAGAGAAACAAACTTGTTAAATACACTATTTCAAAAATATCTTAGCTCTATTTATATTTGTGCTACATTTATTTTAATATTCAACTTAAAGTAATAATATTTTAAGTCACATAATTTGTGTGTGTGTGTGTGTGTGTAAGTCACAAAATTTGTGTGTGTGTGTTTGTGTGTGTGTGTGTGTGTGTGTGTGTGTGTGTGTTTGTGTGTATTGGGGTTGCTTACCCATTCAGGCACCTGTGGGAGGCAAGGGGTCGATGTTGGGTGTCATCTATTGCTCTCAATTCAATTTCTTTTATAGTTAAAATATCTTAGTTTGTGTACATATTACACACTCCTATTTATGTGTGTGGGAGAGCATGTGTAATGACATGAATGTGGTGGGCAAAGGACAACTGGCTGGTGCTTGTCTTCTACTTCTACAAGATGTGTCCCAAAAATCAAACGTGGGTTGTAGGTCTTGGCAAGGAAAAAAAAAGCCTTTACTCATGGAGTACCACCTTCGTTTTGTTAAACAAAGGGTCTCTCAATGAACCTAGGGCTTGTTTTTGCCACTGCCATTGTCCTGTTTCAGCTTCACAGCACTATGGTAGCAAACGCACATGCACATGATGGTTTTTCATGTGGCTGCTAGCTCAGTTTATGTATGTATAAATGTACACATTCATGCGTGTGTGTGAGGATGAGAGACAAATTTCAAGAGTCTGATTTTTGTCCACCTTATTGACGCAGGATCTTTTTCATCTCCTCCTATCTTACTTTAGGAGTGCTGAGATGACCACTATATTCAGTGTCATTATGAGGGTTCTAGTGGCTGAATCCAGGTCTTTTTAAGACTTGGGTAGAAATGCTTTTAGCTGCCCCTTACAAGGAATTAAATATTAAAGGGAATATGAAGCGATAGGAAGATCACACAGTTGGTAAGGCTCCGTAAGCAGAAGACCCGTCTCAGGTTCACATCCCCAGTATTCATTAAACCCTGGTACAGTGCCATGGGCCTATATTCCCAGAACTGCAAAGAAAGAGACAGGAGAAGGATCCTTGGAACCTAATCAACAAGACTCCATGTTCAATGGGAGAACTGGTCATAAAAAAAATAAAAAATAAAATTAAAAAAAACACAAGATGGAGAGATACCCAAAATTAACCTTTGGCTTCCACATACACAAGTACACATGTCTATGTGTATCCCTACACATGGTACACTCACAAACCATATACATCTAAACTGATATGTGAATCATGAAAGAACAGAAATGCATAAAACTGAGACTATAAAATTGTTTCCATAAATTGGTAAAGGTAATTTAGATTTTTAAGATTTATTTTAATGACTCATTTTTATTTATATGTATTTCAGTGTGTATGTATGTATGCAAGCCAAATGTGGGGGTATCCATGGGGCCAGATGGGCGTTGGATAACGTGAAGCTAGAGTTATGTTTTTGGTTTTAAATTTTTGAAGACAAGGTCTCACTATATACCTCCTTCTAACCTAGAACTGAACTACGTAGACAAGGCTGGGATTAAAGAACTGCATACTCAGCCCCTAAAGCAGGACTTACATAAAGGCAACTGAAAGCCATAGGATGTGGATGCTAGGAACTGAATTCAGGTCCTCTAGAACACCAAGTACTCTTATCTACTGAGTCATCTCTCTATGCTATTTTTAATTGTTTGCTTGAATGTGTATGTCTATGTGGGGGGGGGGGTGCACGTTCATAAATGTAGGTGCCCTCAAAAGCTCACCTAGAGCTAGAGATACACAGAGTTATGGCCCATTCAATGTGGATAATGGGAAGGGAACAAAAATCCTTGGTAAGAGCATTATAAACTCTTTACTAAGCCATTTCTCCAGTGCCACTTAGTGCTCCCCTCTTTTAAATCTGAGGGCAGTTCAACTATTTTTCTTAAGATTTATTTATTTATTATATATACAGTGTTCAGTCAAAATATATGCCTGCACACCAGAAAAGGGCACCAGATATGTGGTGGCTGAGAATTGAACTCAGGATCTTGGGAAGTCAGCCAGCACTCTTAACCTTTAAGCCATCTCTTCAGCACCTCAATTATTATTTTCTAAGAAATTCTATAAAGAACTGTAAAAGAATTTATGATAAATGCATTAAAACATGAGCAATCCAAAATAATGACAATACATGTGATGTAAGGAGAAAAAAAACACACTTTGAAAGTACTCAGTGGTGGTTCACGCTTTTAATCCCAGCACCCCAGCACTTGGGAGGCAGAGGCAGGCGGATCTCTGTGAGTTTGAGGCCAGCCTGGTCTACAGAGCTAGTTCCAGGACAGGCTCAAAAGCTACAGAGAAAACCTGTCTCGAAGAAACAAAACACCAACGCCCCCCCCCCCAAAAAAAGGAGAGAGAAATAACTACAAAAAAAAAAAAATTAGTACTTCAAACTGAAATTTTTAACTCCCAAATCCAGCTTCCATTCATATCTCTTTCAAAGATCCAATTAAGAGTCAACTGCATACACATTCTCAGGAGAGAGAATTCAGTTCCACCCGGACTACACTGCCACCCAGTATCTGCTCATCTGAATACACTATTCTGAGACAAGAATTTCAGAATTTGGAACTCACTCTGATCTTTGTTACGGGAAATAATTTTGATATCAGTAATTATATTTAACTACAACATGATGTCATACTTAGTGAATTTAATCATGTAAAATTCTGAAAGTACTTCCCAAATAAAATATATTGTAAAGTTAGCTATTATTCTTTAGGAACTAGTCACTATACAAAGATATTTGCATCAGTGCAGACTGACGAGAGGATCACTCTTCTTGTCTTTCATGTCTATCCTTAGGAAAGACAGATTTCTGGAGATTCTTCCTTTCAACCCTAAACATTCAAGCTCACTGGATAATAAAAGTTACTAAGAGCCGGGTGGCGCACGCCTTTAATCCCAGCACTCGGATCTCTGTGAGTTCGAGACCAACCTGGTCTATAAAAGCTAGTTCCAGGACAGGCTCCAAAACCACAGAGAAACCCTGTCTTGAAAAACCAAAAAAAAAAAAAAAAAAAAAGTTACTAAGCAATCAATACTGAGCTTCAAACAGCTAATATTACCTGAGTCACTTTAATGTATTATTTATTCACATTACTTACATCACATTTACAAATAATTATGAAACGTCTTTTAGTTCCACTGGGTGGTTTAAGTGATAAAAATTACATTTCAAAAAGCATTACCTTTTTTCAGCTCTGACTTTCTTTCCACAATGAGAACAAGTGTACATGTTGTCCCCTTCTAAAGTGTCTTTAATAGTAACTTCATCAAGAGATTCCTGTGTATAAACCCACATTGGGAAGTTGACATAATTTACAGCATGAAATTTGGTCAGAATGCACAAAGAAAGATCAATTTCTTTTTTGAAAAAAAGTAAATTCAAATTAAATTAATTTTTCCTCTTATGAACATACTCTATCTTTTAAAATGTATTCATACTTTGAAAAATTACTGGTTTGTGGTTTATCATTAATACTTATTTAAATAGCAAAACAAGAAAGAAAATACATGAAAATAACTATTTCTTCTCAAGACAATGAATTTGTTATCAACATATACATACATAAATCATAAAACAATCTCAAGTCATGTCCAGTATCACTCACATAAATATTCTTCATATCTGCCACCTGGCACCTTACAGTATAAAACTCTTCAGCAGTCTGACTAACATGTTCACAATCCTAGATAAAGCGACAAACAAAAATTAGCAAATTGTTATAAGCTTTAAAAACCTTATAAAATAACAACAACAACAACAACAACAAAACAGATATACTTACCAAGGACACAACATTGTTTGTAATTACACCTCCAAATAGGCTTTTGACAGTATTTTTCTTTAGAATAAAACAAATCAAAGTCAGTGATTAAAATTCAAATTTGTATAAACTTTAAACAAATCTTTCAGTATTCTGGTACTAACCAGTTCTGGAGACATCTCTTCAACTTTAGTAATCAGATCTGTAAAGAACTCTGTCATATCTTTCTGCTCCCCAGTATTAAGAGGCTGCTTGTCCATGGTATATGTTTTACAGAAAGGTCTAGGGTTGTATGCTTTGCACTCACTCTCCTGAGAGAGAAGAGGGGAAGAAATATCAAATAAGAAATGGCCAATACATTTTGAATGAACAACAACAAAGTCATACAGAGTGGAATACAACACTGATCCCAGCACTTGGAAGGTAAAGGGAGAAAGATTAGGAATTCAAGGCTGGCCTTGGCTATACAGAATCAGAAACTCCTGGGTTTACAAGAGACCCCAGCTCAAAAAGTTGAAAACAAAAACTGGAGCAGTATTCCACTATACCCAGCTAAGCAATGTTTTTCCAGATATTCTCTTAACTTCATTTTTACTTGAGCTGAACTGAACTTTTAATTTAATGATCCTCTTATAAAAGAAGGATCAGGTTGTAGGCAAGCCTGTAGGACATCTTCTAAATCAGTTATTGATGGGGGAGGGTCATCCCTGGGTTGTAGTCCTGGGTTCTAAAAGGAAGCATGCTGAATGAGTTAGTAAGCAGCACCCTCCATGGCCTCTGCATCAACTCCTGCCTCTAGGTTCCTGCTCTGTTTGAGTTCCTGTCCTGACTTCCATTAGTGATGGGCTAGAACGTAGAAGTGTAAGCCAAATAAACCCTTTCCTCCCCAACTTGCTTTTCGTCATGGCATTTCATCACAGCAAGAGAAACCCTGTGACAACCAGTGATAGGAAAAACAATTAGAAATAAAGGACAAATTAAAAAAATAGATAACTCAGCTGTGATTGTTAAAGTTTTTATAACAAAAAAGAGAGATAACTAAAAGCAAATCAATTTGAAAACAGTAAGCCTTAACAAAAACACTACAATCTTTAGTCACTATCTTAGTGGGATTTTTTTGTTAAAAGATAATCTAAATAATTTTTCTTCACACTTTTCAAACATACCATTAAATATGTAAACATTTTCTGAAGCTCCAAAAGAGTGGTTTTGTGCTTCATATCTTCTGAATACTGAAAGTCAAGAAAAAACTCGGTCAGAACACTAATGGTAGCATGTTGAACTTCCCAGTAGATCCACAATGGTCTCTTTATCCTTTCAGCTCTATGCGATAAAACACCTCACATTTCACTCTTTCATTACCATTGTGTATTAGAAAATTCAGACTATTTTTCCATTATACTAAATACAGTGACAGCTATTATGACGGGTAACAAAACAGCAAAAGAGAGGGAGAGCCACAACAGCAACAGCGACAAAGAAGTCTTTTTGAAAATTGCATTTATAAGCTTCTGTAAAAAAAAAAGGAAATGGTCAACAAGACAAAATGACAGCTAGAGAATGGGAAAAGATCTTCACTATCCCCAGACCAGACAGAGGGCTGATCTCCAAAATATACAAAGAACTCAAGAAACTGGACACTAAGAGAGACTTACATAGATTTAATCTACATGGGAAGTAGAAAGTAGAAAAAGACAAGATCTCCTGAGTAAATTGGGAGCATGGGAACCTTGGGGGAGGGTTGAAGGGAGAAGGGGAGAAGCAGGGAGGGGAGCAGAGAAAAATGTAGAGCTCAATAAATAAATAATAAATGTTATGTAGATCAAAATTCAATTAAAAGGAGGAATTAATTTATTCTGTTGTGTGTTCATGTGGCTGTGGAAGCCAGAAGAGGGTGTAGGATCCGTTAGAATGAGAATTACAGATAGCTATGAGCAGCTGACATGGGTGCTGAGAACTGAACATCTGTCGTTTGGAAGAACAGGAAATGATATCCATCGTTAGTCCTGAGGATTGGTTTTTAAATGAAAAGGTTATTTAGATCTACTTAAAATAAGCACATCTTGTGTTCTTTCTGTTGTTGCTAAGTACTGACAATACTAAAAGTTTAAGGTGTTCACTAATATGAACAATATTATCAAGAGGTATAACAAATTCATGGGGGGGGGGTCACTAAAAACATGATTTTTTGGTAACTACTGCTTTCAGAAGACAATGCAGATGGGTCCAACCAATTTAGTTACAAGACTTTCTACAAAGTAAACCCATTATAGAACTACTTTTAACTATCATCAATCTATATACACATCACATTTTGAAATCCAACATAACTAAATGTAAAAACCCAAATTCATATGCGTATAATATGGATAATAAGTATAATTGGATAACTTGAAGAGTACAACAAATTAAAAGATTCAAACAAGGTTTATACCACATTATAGAAAAAGGAAAGAATACATAAAGGCCATTCACCAACGAAGTATAAAATCAGATGTAAAAACACAAAAACCAGGAAGCACACGCAACTCAAAGCAGGTTCACAAACTTATTTATTTTTGGCTTGGAATAAAAGAAACAAACTCAGTTATCTATTATTACTTTGCTTATTTGAGTGTTTTACTTATTTTTTTTTGTTGTTGTTGTTGTTTTTTCGAGACAGGGTTTCTCTGTGGCTTTGGAGCCTGTTCTGGAACTAGCTCTTGTAGACCAGGCTGGTCTCGAACTCAGAGATCCGCCTACCTTCGCCTCCCAAGTGCTGGGATTAAAGGCGTGCGCCACCATCGCCAGCCTGTTTTACTTATTTTTATGTGATTAAAATCTGTATTCATTTTAACTGAAATACAGTATTACCTGTGCATAGTAAGCATATAAAGTCCAAACTATGCTTCACATTGAAACAAATTATTTCCACATAATGAAACTTCACGTAAGTGTAAGTAAAATTAAAATACACTAAAATAGTTAGCCATGACATAATAACATTTTTGTATGTCCTTGGTATTAAGCAATATATGGTTATATTAATTAATTTTTAGGAATACATATTTGGTTTACAATTTGAAACTCTACCTTAGCGGTGAAGACAGCTTGCCTTGCCTCAGGTATCATATAAAGTTGCTGAATAGTGGATGCCAAATAACAAGTAGCTCCAAGGTTAGTCAAGCCAACAAATCGGCATTCTGCACGCACATCCTCATGAGGCCAGTAGTCCCATTTATAAGGTGCATGGGCTGCTGATACAAGAGGAAAGAGAAGATGCCCCCAAACAAACTTAAACATATCTTGATTTGATTTGAAGTTACTTCTTCCATTAATTACCTAATTAAGATATATGGAATATTATAACTTAAAATATTAATTACATAAAATTTAAAAGAACCATCAATGCTATATTTTCCTTGGTATTACATTATTAGATGCAAAGAAGGTCCAATTATTTAAACTATCTAAAGGTTTTCGACATTTTTCTATTTAAAACAAATGAATCCACTTTCTACATATTTTATTACACATATCAACAATGTGAGTGTAATAAAATACGTGGAAAGTGGATTCATTAAACAATACCCCTAGATTTTCAGGGTTGAGTTTCATAAAGATGCAATGAAAAGAAGAATGCTTACACTGCATGTGCTGTGCCATCACCCAGTTGTGTATTAGCCTGTAGTTCTCAACAGACCCTTTTACCATCTCTACCAACAAATCATACGCAGCGGCCCTTGAAGAGTGTGATTTGCACTTTGGCTGCCGTCGGTCCTTTAGACTGGGCAACAAAAACAGAAGATTGAAGATATCTCTTAAAAATTCCTAGGGGACAAGAAGAAAACCGGTGTTACATAACTTGGATATCAATTATATTCCAAATATAATAACACACAAAATAAAATAGATAAGGACTAACTATAATTTACTAAAATATTAGTTCAAAGTTCATAGCATAAATTGGGCAGTGGTGGCACACACCTTTAATCTCAGCAAATGGAAGGGGGAGGAAGGCAGATCTCAGAGAGCTCAAGGCCAGCCTAGTACACAGAGTAAGTTTCCAGGACAGGCTCCAAAGCTACAGGGAAACCCTTGTCTCAATTAAACAAAATAAAACAACAAAAAAAAATTTGACAGTATTATGTATCATCTGAAAAACTGTTATTTTTTGTGAGGAAAATAGAAGGGACCCACCTTTTACTCTTCCCCCCTCTTCAAATTTCATAGTTATCCTTAATCATGTACACTACTGTTATTTTCATTTGAAAATTACCAAAAGTTTCTATTAGGCCTTGTTATTTCCTATTTGCCAAGGCCTATAGGTGTTTCTCCATCTGGGTAATAGCAAGCAGCACTTCACCCACACTGAGGGACGGCCACTCCTCAAAGTCCACAGCACAAAATTCACAAACATTAAGAACCTTACTAGTTGTCAGAATTGTGGCAAATGCCACAGTTGGAATGAAAGATGTGACTTTACAACTATCTTCTTAATTTTGTGAATAGTAGAAACATGTTTTACCATGAGCTGGATCTAAATTGTTTTTAATGGAATCAGTTTTCAGATCTTCATTTACAACAAACTTTTCTCCTAAATTTAAACTGTGCAATGTTTTAGTTATGAAGTGGAGTTGAAGACTTCATTAAGCACATTTTAATACAGACTAAAGCACTGCATTAAATTAAAAGAAAAAGAGGTGCTGGGGGAAAAAAGACACACCCAAGAGCATGGCTATCAGCTTCTCAAAGAGGAACTCGATCAGATTATCTTTTCTTCTTTTCTTTTTGCATTTTATTTATTTGGTTTTTAGAGACAGGATTTCTCTGTAGCTTTGGGGCCTGTCCTGGAACTAGCTCTGTAGACCAGGCTGGCCTCGAACTCACTGAGATCCGCCTGCCTCTGCCTCCCAGGTACTAGGATTAAAGGCATGTGCCACCGCCCGGCCAGATTGTCTTTTCTATTCATAAAAAAATTTTAAAATTTATTCTCTGAGAACTACATATCTGTATAAATATATTATGATCATAATCTTACTCCCCTCTCTACCGTAATCAATGTTTACTCATCTTGCAACATGTACCCTGCCCAATTTTATATTCTTTCTCTCTTTTCATTTTAATACCCCCACTGAATCCAATAATGCTGTTCCTGTGGACATGGGTAAGGGCCATCCCTCCATCACCAGCCATCAACTTCTGGAAGTTCCTCAGCTGGGAAAGAAATCTCATATTCACTTAAACTTTTCTATTTATTTTTCCTTTGCTCTTTTATCTAATTGTCTCTTATTACCCAAACATTACCATTTAGCCCGGGGTATAATACCTCATAGAGTACTGAGCAGAAAAACTGTACTATATGAAGATGCAAGTATCATCACTCTTTAATAAGACTGCCTTTTGGCTGAAGTCTGAAAACTTGACTTGTAATATCAGACTTTGCCTAAAAGACAGAAGTGGCTCACTGTACTTACTAACTACATAAAGCTTTCCTTTGAGGAATCTTGAATTTCAGTCACTGGAAACGTAGGAGATATGCTTTGCAACAGTAACCACTGGGAGAATTAATTCCACTCTAATAATTAATTAATCAATCAATTCTACTCTAATAAAAACTAGTCATGAGCTCATTGCTTAGGCCTGTGAGGCCTAATGAGTCAACCTGTGGTGGTACTGGAAACTCAGTCACAGGGATTAAAAAAAAAAAAACAGAAGAAAACAAAAGGACAAATATTTTCCATGTTGTCCTCTTCTTACTATCTTCAAAGAATGTAAAACTTTCTGGATATACAAAAAACAAACAAACAAAAAAAAAAACAAAAAACAAGGTTGGCTAAAAAGTATGCAAAGTGATTTGAGTTTTATTTCATACAGATGACATGATTTTTATTTATTTTAGGATTCAGAAGTGAGATTATCATCAAGGAGAAACAAAGCAACATGTTTATGTGAAGAAAACAAACATTCCAAGAGCAAATCTGAATTTGGTAAAAGCTGATTTTAAACAAACTACCTTTGCCAACCAACTTACATAAAAAGAAAATGAGCTCTATTGCTATAGAGATCTTGAAAAAATATACTTAAGGCCTGGGATGAAAGTATTTTAACAGAAATACTGAGTCAGTAAATGCTTAAATGAACATTTTTATTTTCTTTATCCTGAGCCCACTAGAAAAAGTGGGTAACTAACTAACTGAAATAGAAGAACTCCTTCAACCTGCTACCTGAGAGAATTGTTCTGTTTGGTTTTGAGGTTTGGAGACAGGTCTCTCTATGTAGCCCTGGCTGACCTGAAACTCACTGTCTAGAGCACAAGGACTTCAAACTCAAAGTCCTACCTGTCTCTACCAGGTGCTGGGATTGATTAAATGTGTGTGCCACCACGCCCTGCCTCAATATTCAAAATAATATTCGGTAAGAAACCACAATGCAATGCAGAAAAAACTGAAAAGCCATACTAGCTCATGCCACTATTGCCAGCATTTAGGAGGTAGAGGTAGGAAGACCATGAGTTTAAATCCATCATTAGCCACAGAGAATAACAAAAGTGTTTAAAGTCAGCCTGGGTTACCTTTATTTCAAAGCAACCAAAAAACCACAGCAACAAAAAAAATACCAAAACATAACTCTTCCCACTATAATTATTATTATATAAACAATATTTCTTAAATGTACATAGAGGGCCTATAACTTGTTCAGAGAATAAAGGCATTTGTTGCCAAACCTCATCTTTTAAACTCTAGAACCAATGTGGTTAATTTACTCAAACTTCATCATCAAGCTCTGTCAAACCTTGTTTGGATATATTGCTCCAAAACAACAAAACACAAACAATGTAAAAAGAAGCTTCAGTTGTATGTCATGCATGTATTTTGAAGCATACCTGTCCTTCTCTTGAAAACTTGAAAGGTGGTTTGTGTTTAATAACACTTGTTGCAAGCCTTAGAAGTCCCGAAAGCCCATCATCTTCTATATGACCATCTAGGTGATCAAGGATCTCCCTACTATTAAAAGAAAGATCACAAGCAAAAGATAAAGATATTCTTTATCTTTGCTCAATAATGTAATTGTTAATTCTGTATCAGACTTTACCTGCGAATACAGTCAGCCAAATGTCTTGCCAAAGCATCTAAATCGAGGAGTGTTGTCTTAAGACAAAAAGAAAATACAAAATTCAAATAAGGCTTTTATTTTTGGTGTTAAACAGATTAGAAACACAAATTATTTCCTTATATGTAATAAAAGTTGTATTTTGCAAATTAAGTTATACACTCAAGGTACCTATTCTTCTAAATGATACAAATTTTAAAAAAAACTATCATTTTAAATGTACCATTAACAGTCCCATCAAAAAAAAATTATGATAAGCAAGGAGATATGATAAGCACGACCTTTGCTTTCAGGTCTTGGAGGCAGAGGCAGATGGATCTCTATGAGTTCAAGGCCACCTGGTCTACAGATTCCAGGATAGTCAGAGCTACACAAACAAATCCTGTCTTAAAAACACACAAACACACCAAAGATAGATTATGATAGCCACAGCAGTAAATTATGATAAACCAGTAATCATCTGAGATCATACTAAAGCTTTTTTTTAAACTACATTTATCAAGATGTAAATTATATATAGGCTAGTGATGTATAACACTGTATATTGTCCACAGTTCTAATGACTTTCTATTGTTAACATCTTTGACCTAAGCTTTAATAATAAACAACAGTTAATTTATAACTATAGAAACAAAATAAAAAGATTTCATAAATAGAAATTAACCTAAGAGAGCTCTCAAAGAAACTGAAGCTCTAAGAGAAAATTAGTTTGACTAGAATTAAAACCTGTTCATTAACATAAGTAAATGATAATGCCAGATTTAAAAAAAGTATTTGATCTTCACATAGTTACATAAACTTTTCATTTTACATATCAGGACTCTAAACTCACATGTTATTATAAAAATAAAAAGATAAATAAATAAAAGCTGGGCAGTGATGATACATCCCTTTAATCCTAGCACTCAGGAGGCAGATCTCTTTGAGTTTGAGACTAGCCTCGTCTACAAAGATAATTCCAGGGCAGGCTTCAAAACTACAGAGAAACTCTGCCTCAAAAAACAAACAAAAAACAAAAACAAACAAACATACAAACAAAAAAAAACCCCAAAAGACAGACAGGCAGACAAACAGGCCGACAGACACAGACACACACGTGAAACTAAAAAATACAAATTTCAGGGCTAGAGCCATGGCTCCGGGGTGAAGTAAACATGATGTTCTTCCAGAGGACCCCAGTTTGTTCCCAAGGACCCACAATAAGAAAGCACATCATCATCTGAAACTGAAGCTCTAGGTCCTAGAGTGGTTCTCAACATTCTAATGCTGAGACTCTTTAATACAGTTCTTCATTTTGTGGTGACCCTCCCAAGCATAGATATTGTTACTACTTCATAACTGTAATTTTGCTACTGTTATGGATTCGTAATATAAATATCTGATCTGTATGACTGCACAAAGAGAACCAGAGCAATAGCGACTAAGCTGCCCTCTCTTGGCCTCTACCGGCACTGTACATATGCTAACAGGGATAATTTAAAAAGTAAAGCGGTTACAATACATATTTCACTTTCCAATTAAAGTTTACAAATATTAGATTGGTCAAGAGTACTTACAGATGCTTACAAATGAAGATATACTTTAACAGTTAAAATCAAAGTAAAAATGAGAAAAAAGGTAGAGAACACAGAAGTATTAGTGTAACAGAATAGTTAGGTCAGTATTCACTACTTACACGTTAATAAGCATGCCCTCTCCTGAAAGGACAAATAAAACCAAGAATATCCACATGCATAACTTGGATCTATTAACAAATTAATAGGTAATTTTCTGAACATACCTGACTAGCATCCTTTATATGAATGTTGTCCACTAATTTGCATAACAACCAAAAATATTCTTTACATCCAGGTTTTAACATTGGTTCTTCTTCATAATCATCTATCTATTAAAACAAATTTTACACTTTGAAATCATTTTTAGAAGTATAATGTACTTAAGCAAGTACAGACTTTATGAAATTAAATGCCTACACAAATAAATAGTATTCAAACTCTAAGAAAAGACGAATAAATCATAAAATCAGAGAAAAAGGAAAATGAGACTATTAAGGTACCTAAAAGAGAAGACAACTTTAGAAAAACAATCTCAAACTTGGGGTGATGATGCCAGTCAGAGGCTGGCAGACATCCTTCATTTCAAACTCAGACTGGGGTTTTGAATGAAACCCCGTCTCAAAAACAAAACAAACAAACAAAAAAAAAAGGAAAGAAAAAAAAAACAACAAAAATATAAGAAAAACAATTTCCAATTTTCTAGAAAGGACACAATCAGGGAAAATATGCAAATGCTATAGTAAACAGTTTTATAAATTATCAAAAATATGGGGGCTGGAGAAATGGCTCTGTGGTTAAGAATGCTGGCTCTTCTTCCAGAATGCCTGAGATCAATTCCCAGCACCCACATGGCAGCTCACATCTGTCTGTAACTCTAGTTCAAGATCTGCCATCATCATACAGACATGCATGCAGGCAAAACACCAATACACATAGAATAAAGATAAATATTTTAAAAAACAAAATACTAGCGAGGCGGTGGTGGTGCACACCTTTAATCCCAGCATTTAGGAGGCAGAGGCAGGTAGATCTCTGTGAGTTCAAGGCCAGCCTGGTCTACAAGACATAGTTCCAGGATAGGTTCCAAAGCTACAGAGAAACCCTGTCTCAAAAAACCCAAAAACAAAACAAAAGACCCACAATATCATTAAAAATACTTTAACAGCCCTCCGAATTTATTATGTGGTGAAAACTTCTACAAAGTTAGTGTCACACTGGGTTTATTTAAAAAAAAAAACTCAAAATTTGAAAATATCATAAGGAATAAAAAGTAAAAAAAAAATCAAATATGTTACTAAGTCAGGAAGGAAGCTACATCATAATTTTTCAACTTGGTAAATAAACTGTATTTCCAAAATAGCATTCTTATGACAGACAACACAAAGCTGAAATCAAATCACAAAGATGTTAGTAGATGTAACGTTGACGATAAGAATGGTTAAGATTAAACAGACATCACAGTGTGAACCTATAATGCCAGCACCTAAGAAGCGGAGAAAGGAGAACGAGAAATTCATGAGCTAACTACAAGAATACAATACACAAAAATAAATTTGCAGCAAGGTAAAAATTTTACCCTTAGAGGTTTGAGAGCTTGAGCATCAGGAAGGAATTTCAACAAGGTTGAGGCAGCCAAAAGAAGAAAAGATCGATGAATTGAGTCTCCTCCATCTAGGCCTGACAGAGATAACTTATAGAGACCATTGCAAGATTCATGACGAACTGCAGTCTAAAGAGGAAAAAAGGGACAATTTGAGAATTAAAAAGCAATTCTCAGGCTAGGGATATAGGCCAAGTGATAATGAGTTTGTTTTGAATTTGATCCTCAGCATTTTACCCAGCAGGCAGTAGTGACATACCTGATGTAGCAGGCCTGCAATCCCATCAGTGGAATATTATGCTCACCTACACAGTGAATTGGAGAACACACTGTCTCAAGAATTTAATCTTATCCTAAATTGTATTGTCAATCTTGAGATCAGACTGGGTTACATGAGACCTTGTTTTCAAACAGACAGACAGACAAATAAACAGAATCCCTGGGAGTGTAATACAGAAGTAGAGTAGAGGTTTTCCATGTGAAAAACCTTGGTTTGAGACCAGTTAGGAGGATGGAAAAATATATGAACAAGAGAGAAGGGTATGTGTGTATAGACAAAAGGAAAGAAATGGGAAAGAAAAAAGGAAAAAGGATAAAGAAATGAGAGAAGAAAAAGTAGAGGAAAACAGGATAATTTTGTAGAAAAAACTCTAAAAAAGTGTTTGTTTGAAATTGGGTTTCAGGTTGTCCATGGTAACCCAAAACTACTGGCCAAGAAGTTCTTATCCTTTTGTCTATACCTTACAAGTGCTGGAACTACAGGTGAGCATGATCACAAAGCCAATTTACTTCTTTAGCAAGGTGTTTTATGTTTTGTTTAGGAATGCAGAATTTTGCATGCTACATGTATAAGAGCAAGTGATCTACTACAACAGCAACCCTAGCAACATACTGTAAATTTAATATTCTGATGACACATTGTACATAAACAACATATAACCATACAAGGTAGTCAATGTTGTATGGCAATGTATGCTAACATCTTGTTAACAAATGCCTAATTATGGCTATAAAGCAGAAACAAATATAAAAATATACAGGAAAAATTAGGATAAAAGAAGGTTTTCATAATTATGTTATTTACAATATAAATTACAGGACAAAATATTTTTGGAACCAGAAACAACTTATGAAAGTATTTAAGTCAGAACATTTCACAGATTCCAAGTGATCTGCCCAGATGTTACAGTGACTACCTGTAACAGTGAGAACAGAACAAAATTTAAAAATGACAAATGGTAATGACACAGAATATATAATAGTCATATTTTTAAATTAACATTCTATATCTAAGGTAAATAGGTAATGTAATAATGAATATGATCATGAACATTTCTTTACCATTATGGATCTTGTTTAACAATCTTAATAATACAAAAAGTTTTAAAAGGAGAAGCACAAATCTTTAATGTTTCACCATACCTCAGGAATAAGGAGGGTCAATTTCTTCAGCCAGTCTTGTAAATGATCACTATCAGCAAGGCTAGATTTCACTAAAGAGCAGCAATGAGCCCAGCTCACCAAGAGCCACATTGAATAATGTGAAACTAAAATAAATAAATAAATAAATAAATAAATAAATAAATAAATAAATAAATAAATAAATAAAAGCATTGTACAGGTTTGTGTTAAGAAAAGACAGAGTTATCATTACTAAATACAAAATATTAAAAATTAAATTTAAAAATACAAATAACTTTGTTGAGCACTTACCTTCATGTCTAGACCTGTGATCAGACTGAGCTTTCAAAACCCTGTAAAACAAAAATATGCTATCACTACTAATTAAAACTGGCAATGAAGTAAAAAAAAAATGACTACATATCCTTTAATGTTTATAACTTCACTCCAAATAGATTTAAGAAAATTACTACTATGATTTCACTTTTTTTTAAAACCACTAGTAAATGAAATTCTTGGGAAAGCAACTAGATGGTCTTCAAAGGATAGGATAGAGGAGGAGAGCAGTAAAAGGGGTTGTTATCAAAGAGCAAGAAACTTCAGAGAGGCATATAACTAGGTCTCCATATTAGCCTACCCATTTCTATTTCATATTTTGTTTTGGAGACAGGGTTTCTCTGTGTAGACCAGGCTATCATGGAACTCAGAGATCCACTTGCCTCTGTCTTCCAGTTCAGGGAATGCACCATCACTACACAGATGAACCCGCATCTTTATTTGAAATACTGTAAAAAAAAATTTGTGCCTTTCCAAGTTTCTAAAGTAGTCCAAATGAACGGAATGTTATTGTTTATTCAAATCACACACAAAGTATTTATTTATATATTTGTTTGAGTTCTGTGTCCTACTGACTGTGTCCTAATGGTGTCACAGCTCACTTATTTGTGTGAGAGAGAGAGAGAGAGAGAGAGAGAGAGAGAGAGAGAGAGAGAGAGAGAATATATGCCTGTGCATGTATGATGCGTGCTTATTCAGGTGTGGAGGTCACTTCCCTCCTCTAAGGTGGGACTTATAAGGTTCAGATCCTCTAGAAGACAAGACTCTCCAGAGGCCTTCCTATCTCTGTCCACTCAGTGCTTAAGAAACAGGTGTATGTGGGCTGCCCAGACAAGTGAGTACTGAGATTGTAACACATGTCCTGATGATAAAGCAGCTAGTACTCTCAACTAATAAGTCACCTCTTCAGCTTTTTTTTTTTGTGGTCTTATATACATTATTTTTAGTTCCGTGCATGAAAGAAACATAAATATTGAAATTACCAAACACCCACAACTTCAAAATTTTTTTCTTTTTATTTAATTATTCTTTCTTTCGTTCATTCATTCATTTTTTGAGGCAGGGTTTCTCTGTGTAAACAGTCCTGACTGTCCTGGAACTCACTCTATATAGATGAGATTGGCCTTGTACCCAGAGATCAACCTGCCTCCTTACTGCTGAGATTAAAGGTGTGCACTACCACATCCAGCAAAATAAACATTTCAGATTCATGAATCGAAATTAATACTAAACTAGATGAATAACAAAGAAAATGTTTCTCTTTATGTAATGGGTTGTCCAACAATAGACATTAAAGTAATACCAATAATTAGGAAAATCAACATTTAGCAAAAATTTTATTAACAATTATCTAAGAAAAAATTACTAAGAAAAGTGCAAGTCAATTGAAGTTTTATGGTTTTATAGAAAATAGTAGGCTTATACCTTCATAATATCTTCACATTGACAGATTATTAAAAATGAAATTTTTAGCCAAGAAAATGGGAATAAACCAGATTAACTTTTAAAAAATTAGCATCATCAATAGACTAAATAACATCATCATAATGTAGTAGAAAAAATGTCACTTCTGGACTATTACTACTGAAAAGGAAAGACCCAAAATGAAAATGTTCTAAAACAAAACAAAAACAAGCAGAGTTGTACCAGGTTGAACATGGTTGGATTCTCAGTACTCTACAGATTGAGGCAGGAAAATTTCAAGACAGAGGCCAGGCAGACCTGGCAAGATCATGTTTCAAAATAAAAAATATCAAGCAATGATGCTGCATACCTTTACTTCCACACTCAGGAGGAAGAGGTAGGGGCAGATGAACTGCTGTGAGTTCCAGGACAGCCAGAGCTGTTACAGAGCTGTTTCAAAAAAACAAAAAAAGGTAGGGAAGGACGTAGGGACAGAAGGAGGGAGGGAGGGAGGGAGGGAGGGAGGGGAAAAGAAGAAAGAATGGCCTGTACTACTAAAATATCAATACTATAAAGAAAAGGTTAGAAACGTATCTCTACTTAAGAAAAAGAAAGAAGTATGACAACTAATAGTAAAAAATAGTTCACATGATGCTGAACCAAGAATAAATTAACAAGATAATAGGGGACTAGGGAGATGGTTCAATGGGTAACCATCGCTACTTTGCAAGCATGAATATGTGAATTTGAATCCCAAGTAAACAAGTAAAATGAAAGGCACGGATGCACCTAGCCATTAGGCAGAGACAGGCAGAGCTCCAGAATTTGTAGACAAACCAGCCTGGCTGAAAAGGTGAGTTTTTGTCTCAGTAAGATACTCTGCCTCAAAGCAGTATGATAGAGAGCAACAAAGCAAGACAGTAACACCTTGGTGGCCTCTGCATGAACTTACCCATATTATCAAGGGTTTCACGATATGGTTTATGGTAGAATGTTTGTCTGATGCCTACCACTATTTTTTTAAAAAAAAAAATCAAACATATCAATGTTTAATTTCTTAAAAATTTATCTGTGTGTGTGTGTGCACATGCTCATGGAAGCCAGAAGAGGTTATCATATCCCTGGACTTAGATTACAGGCAATTGTGAATGTCTAAGTGTGGATGTTGGACTCAAATTCTAGTCTTCCACAATAACTGTACATACTCTTAACCACTGAGTTATCTCTCCAAATCCAATGCTGGATTACATAAATTAATTTGGTTTTACTCAGGATTAGACAGATGGCTCAGTGGATAAGAGCACTTGGTACTCTTTCACAGGAAATCAGGAAGTGTGGACAAATATCAGGCAACTTACAACCACCTGTAATTTCAGCTCCAGGAGACTAGATGTATTCTTCAGATCTCTGCTGATCCCAACACTCACTAGTGTATACACACACACACACACATCTAGATATTAAGAACATATCCTTGCTGGGCCGTGGTGGCGCACGCCTTTAATCCCAGCACTCGGGAAGCAGAGGCAGGCGGATCTCTGTGAGTTCGAGACCAGCCTGGTCTACAAGAGCTAGTGCCAGGACAGGCTCCAAAGCTACAGAGAAACCCTGTCTAAAAAAAAAAAAATAAATAAAACATATCCTTAATTTTAAGAAACAAATATCAAAGTATTTTAGATAGCCATACTGTCTAGACCTTACATTCATAAACTTCCTTAGAATTTACAAACACAGAAATGCTCAGGAATACATAAGTGTGACAAATGTTAACAAGATATGAAAATTTGGGAAAAAAGTAGGGCAATACATTTAAAAATCCTAATAACTTTTCTGCTAAACATTTGTTCGAAATAAACTGTTTGAATGTTCACGGCATAAATGCAAGCATGGCTGGAGCTGCTGTCAAATGTCTTCTATTATTCTCTACCTTATCTTTAAGAAGGGTATCTCTTACTAAAGCTAGGTCTTGCTGTGTTAAGTAGACTGGCTGAGTTCTGGGGATGGTCTATTCCTCTCATTCAGCTCTAGGGCTATAAGTATGCAACACAGCACCTGACATTCATATGGGTACTTGCAGTTGAGCTCATGTTCTCAAACATAAGTATGTAAGTATTTTAGCCACTTAGCCATATCCCCAGCCCCCAAATGAAAGATTTTTAATTTTTGTTTTTCCCTTTCTTGAGACATGAAACTCAGTATGTAGACCAATACATAGGGATCCACCTGATTCTGCCTCCAGAATACTCAAAGGTGTGTGCCACCAAGACCAGTGCAAAAATGAAGTTTAATAACTGCATATACATACATATAAAACATATAAAATGCATACCTAGGAGCCAGATTATCATACGTATAAGCAACAGACATAAGTCGCTGAATCAAACTGGTTCCTTGGACAAGCACAAGAAACACCTTTAAAAATAAAAACATCAAGAGAAAAAAAAATCTTTGAATAGAGCAAAATACAGAGTACTTTCATTTCCCCACCTCCTTTAAATTCATGCACCAGCTTTCTTGTGACTTTAATACGCATACTAAGCTACAGTTGTTTTGGTAAAAAAAAAAAAAATTAATAAATATATACGTGTTTCCTAGCTGTATAACATCTAATGAAAATACTCTGAAAAAGAAGGATATACAGGTATAAATGGCAGGCCTATCTGACTAGATGCAAGTTTCATTTACATATTCCAACTTTCAACAGCCATGAAGTTGCATATATTTTAAAAACAAATCACTCTAAAAATTCCCTAACTATATTTTACATCAATACTTGCATACATTTATAGTATTCAAATCTCAAAAAGTAAATTACTATTATAAGTAAACATAGAAATTATTTGGTGAGAGGCTACTGAGATGGCTTAAAAGTACCTGCAGTTTGTAAAAGGGATGCAGGTTCGGTTCCCAGAACCCACACAGAGGCTCACAACTGTATGTAACTCCAGTTTTAGGGGAATCCATACCCTTTCTCTGGCTTCCTTGGTCACCAGGTAAGTATGTAGTGCACATACTTAAATGCTGGTTAAACACTGATACACATAAAAGTAAATCATCTTTTAAAGGAAATTCAGGAGTTGTTAATGGAAAGTATCATAGTCAACTTGACCATATTCTAATGGAGGAGGCTTCTTCTGGTAAAAACATACATAACAGAAACAATGAAGTTGTCAAGTA
This sequence comes from Microtus ochrogaster, assembly GCF_000317375.1. Taxonomy (NCBI): domain Eukaryota; kingdom Metazoa; phylum Chordata; class Mammalia; order Rodentia; family Cricetidae; genus Microtus; species Microtus ochrogaster. The sequence goes on along the minus strand of NW_004949107.1, from coordinate 9,464,429 downwards.
GTATCTTTCACTATGTAATACTTTGGAATGCATTTAGAATTCAAGAAACATTCATATTAAGGAATACAAATAGGGCTGTAAAGATGGCCCAGGGGTTAAGAGCACTGACTGTTCTTCCAGAGCACCTGGGTTCAATTTCCAGCACCCACATGGCAGTTCACAACTGGCTGTAACTCCAGTCCCAGGGAACCCAACACCTATTGCAAAATACTAATGCACATTTTAAAAAGAAAAAAATAGAGATACAAATAATCTACAATACTAGGAAAGATTAATTTTCCAATTTAACCCTAACATTGCAAAAGTGAAACATGTTTTAGGTTCCCAGTAATACCAATGTTTTCCAAATCTTAACATTCACCACCAAATTCCTCTATCTGTAAAAATTCACTACTCTTGTGTTCTTTGACAGGTAATGAAATGAGGTGTGCCTCTCAAAGGGTGACAGAATGAGGAGAGATTTCACTAAAAAGCAATCTTAGTCTTTCCACTTCCCCAATAACAAACAGAGATGGTGAAGGATATATGTCTGAATACCTGAACAAAGAATGGTCAAAATGATATCCTTTCCTCTCTCTCTCTCTCCCCGACCCCCCAAAAAAGATAGGATCTCTCTGTGCTTCTCTGGCTGGGCTAATCTCCCAAGTTCTGCCTGCCTGTCTCTTTGTCAGGAGTGCAAGAATCCTAGATGAGCACCACACCTGGCCTATGAACTCTATTTATAATGAAGGATGTGCTAGCTTTTTAATTTTTCTAAATCTAGCATCCTCTACATTTTCTGTAGAATGCTAAAACTAGGACATAACAAGCAAGAGTCTTCCCTTGACAGCTGGATTCCTACTATGACCTGTCACACTGGATTTTAGCTTTGCATGTTTTTCTTGTTAGGTTTGCTCCAGGTGTTTATCCAGAAAGCTTCATTTAAAAAAAAAAATTGTCTGCATCACATGTATGCAGGAACACAAAAAAGTCACAGAAGTGGACTAGCTCTCCCTGGAGCCAGTTGTGGGCTGTGTGGTTGGGGTACTGAACCAAATTAAAGACTTCCTAAAGAGAAGTGTTTTTAACTACTGAGCCATCTCAACAGCTCCAGTCTTCCAACTACCTAAAGGAGTCCTTTTACTAGCTTTTATTTGGTATCCTCTGAGAATCAAGAAATAGTTGAGCAAAACCCCATTTTTCAGAAGCCTAAATCCACTTCAACAGGTTTTCTTTGGTAAGTTTCTGACTCTAATAACTCCAAAAATGATCTACATCCAGCTCTAGGAGAGGTGAACAGATCTTTACCTAAATTTCTTTTATTTATTTATTTACTTATTATGTATACAACAGTCTATCTGTATGTATGTCTGCAGGCCAGAAGAGGGCACCAGACCTCATTACAGATGGTTGTGAGCCACCATGTGGTTGCTGGGAATTGAACTCAGGACCTTTGGAAGAGCAGGCAGTACTCTTAACAACTGAGCCATCTCTCCAGCCCCTTTACCTAAATTTCTTCAGCACTCTTTGATTTTCTTTAGCACTTCAACATATATGTTGAAACACATATGTTGTGAAATTCATCTTTTTAATATATTTCCTGTGCTGAAATACCTAGCATGATTTCCTTATTTTTCGGAATGGACTCTGGTACACTTCGAATGTAAGTTACAAAGTTCTAGTAACACATGTAAGTGTAAGCTTAGACAACTTATTAAAACAGCACATGAAAAACTGAAAATTATTACCAATACATCACGACAATTTTAAATTTTAACACTGTTCTAGTTGCTAGGTAGTCGTATAAAACTCTAGAATAGTATTTATGTGTTAGTATATTTCTTTTTTAAAAAAAAATATTTATTTATTTAGTATACAATATATTCCTTCAGGCCAGAAGAGGGCACCTGACCTCATTACAGATGGTTGTGAGCCACCATGTGGTTGCTAGGAATTGAACTCAGGACCTTTGGAATAGCAGACAATGCTCTTAACCCCTGAGCCATCTCTCCAGCCCCCGTGTTAGTATATTTCTTTGTAAAAACTAAACCATATGCTTTCTTAAAACTTAAGTAGAATTCATTAGGACAATTTAATTTTGATTTCTGAATATTACCTCTGTTAATCGTGGTATATGAAGACTCTTGGCATGATCACCAGTAGCTTTTCTTGATTTTCCAGGCCAGGTTCTTTTCCTGTGACTTTCAGCTATGCCAGACCATGCAAAGACATCGTGATAAGCTAAATCCAAATCAGATGGATCTACTGCAAACTGGCAGATTAATTTCAGCAAGCAAGCAAGACAATCTAGCTGCCACTGTGAAGGAGAAAACAATGTCAGCTCTCTATTTTCATTCATGTGATAAGTATGAACACTACACAACTTTGAAATAAAAAGACAAAAAGAATTGGCTAGTTTTTAAGCAATATGCTATATGACTTTTAAAAATTATGCAACTTTAAAAAATGCTCCGTTACTAAGTTAAACTCTTACAATAAACTTCTTCCCACTGAGATCATAAATGTGAATGGCAAAGGAATTTCTGCATTTAAAATGAAATTTTCATAGGTAATTTTCATAGGAATTATTTCAATCACCAAGAGGTTTCTTCAACCATTTCTCTAGAATTTATAACTCAAAGCCTTTGCTTAATTAAGAGGGGTAAACCATATGTGACACACCAGAAAGAAAATTATTCTTTTGTATATAGCATAATATTGGCAAATGGGCATTAGTATCTGAATCCAATGGTTCATAAGTTAATTGAGCTTTCAGCTGAGCATACCCCATGGGTATACTTTAGTTTCAATCCTACAAGAATAAAGCCTGAAAGAGACCTCAAAAGCGTCTGGTCTACTGAACTAGTTATATGATAGCGAAGGTTACACAAAAAAACCCTGTCTCAACAACAAAACAAAACTCCAACAAACAACAACAAAAAGAACAAAGAGTGATAAAAGAACATATAGTACTCCAACAGTCTTCTCATCATACGCACCTAATCCCTACATACATTCACAGGGCAAGAATTGCTAATCCATTACATTTTGATTTGCAGCCAGTTTTCACTCCAGGTTCTAGACACTTGCCATGGACTCAATTAAATACAGTGATCACTACAGAAAGTTTTGCATTCAAAAGCTATGGCAAGTGTTACTTTAATTTTCTTTTTTGAATATAAATTTTAACAGAATATATATAATAAATTAGAAATGACACATTTGTTTTCCAGGATATCCACAGGATTTCTGGAAAAATATGCTCCAAAGACTGCACTTTTCAAAACTATTAGAAATGCTAACAAAGTGCCAGGCATGGTGGTGCACACCTGTAATCCCTACACCTAGAAGGCAGAGGCAGGTACATCTCTGAGTTGAAGGCTAGAGCTTGATCTACACAGTGAGTTCCGGGCCAGGAAAAAGGCATTTCAAAATAACAACAGGAAACAACAGTCTCACTATGTAGATATGGCCAACCTGAACTAACTATGTAGACCAGGATTAATATTTTCAGACCATAGGGATTCCCCACTACTCTAAAGGATACTTCAACTGAAAATCTTACATTTATCACATATGGATTTAATATAAATATTTATTGAGTAGGATAATTAGTATAAAACATAAAATTTACAATGAATTTTAAGATCTAATAGCAACAAGAAACTTTCTTTGAACAAGCTAATTGGAACATCACTTATATTCAGCAGAAGAATTTCAGAAATTTCACTACAATAAATCCTTGGCCACGTACTCTCCTGGTTGCAATCGGTACACTTACATCTATCTACCCGGAAAAAAAAAAGTATCCTTCCCTGAGTAATAACAATACCATGCTACTACAAAATGTCATCAATATAATTCAAATTAAAAAATAAAATTAGTTTCAACAAATGGTGTTAAAAAAATTAGATATTTATATCAATAAATAAACCAATTCAACCTTATCTTTTCCATGCAGAAGCTAACTGAAATGCAATACCACAAGCACTGACTATAGCAAAGAAAACTATAGAACTGGATAGAGGGCTAGAAAGAATCAGGTGAGTGTTTCCTGTCCAGATCCAACATAAAGTCAAGGGTGATGAATGTTACAGTATACCCAGCTGGAGTGGGGGTGTAAAGTGGATCCAGAGGGTTTCACTGTCCAACCAGCTAGATGAAATAGTGAGCTTAAGGTTCAATGAGAGACCCTGACTCAAAAACTAAGCTGGACAACAACAGTGAGGTCAACCTCTGGCTTCCACATACAGGTACATTGGAGCCTACTAGATGACACATGCATATGTAAAGAGTACTTATGTACTGCTCCAATTACAAATTTTTGTGAACCAAAATTTAATATACGGTAAGAGAAAGCAAATTAAGTTTCTTAGAGCTGCTTTGTTGGAAGCAGGCTAATTAAAAAACAACCAGAACTCTGGAGGTGAAGCATTCTGCATTCTTAAGCAGGTATAAGCATTTCATAAGGACTGAGGCTTCTAAAACTGTAACTCTCTTAAAATGACTGAATTATGACTCGCATAAATAAAACTTCACTTAAAAATCAATGAAAGCCTTAAATACAAATTAAAACAAGAAAATGGGGGCTGGAGAGATGGCTCAGTGTTTAAGAGCATTGTCTGCTCTTCCAAAGGTCCTGAGTTCAATTCCCGGCAACCACATGGTGGCTCACAACCATCTGTAATGAGGTCTGGTGCCGTCTTCTGGCATGCAGACATACACACAGAATATTGTATCCATAATGAATAAATAAATATAAAAAAATTAAAAAAAATAAAACAAGAAAATGGTCATCAATCTTCAATACCATAATTACACAATGCCACAAAAGTATGAGCATCACAGAGACTTATGACTTGTCCAAAATTAGGATATATTGCATTAGGATATATAGCACAGCAAGAAAGGGAAAGTTATTCAGCTGCTGGTAGAAAGCAGCCTGTTTGCTGAGAAATCATTATCCAAAATACACAATGGACATTCAAAACTCAATAATAAAAAGGTACAATAGAGTTGAATCAACGTATATACAAATGAGGTTCAAGATGGCCAATAAACACACAGAAAGCTTTAAAAATCACAAAGGTTATTAGAAAAACATAAACAAACACTCAACATATTAACTTCACAGGACCTAGGCTGTGAAAATAGTAAATAACCTTAATATGAAAACTAGGATATACAGTGCTGGTTGGAATATAAATATTAGACCTGCTAAGCTGATTGTTAAAATATTAAACATGATTACTGGATCCAGCAATTATATTCATAAACAAACACCAAAGCAAGCCAATATCAAAGCAACATACTGATAACAGCCACCAGTGGAAACACTACAAATACCCAACTGGTAAATGTCTTCCTGCCTGACTTGAAAACGGCACTCAGCAGAGGCCGTTGATCTCCGAGTTCAAGGCCATCCTGGCCTACTGGAGCAGTTCTAGAAAACCAAGACTACACAAAGAAACCTCATTTCAAGAAAAGTAAAAAACAAAAAACTGAAAAATTACATAGCTGTCTTTTTATTATGGGTGTGTGCCTGTGTGTAGGTAGAGATTAGATCTGAGCAATCACGTGTAAAGATCAGAAGACAACTTTGTGGAGGTCATTTTTCTTTCACCCCTTGATGCCAGTGATTGAATAGTTCATCATGCTTTTATGGCAAATGCTCTAAGCCATCAATCCATCCTCTCGAACCAAAAATAACACTCCCTCTTTGCTTCATTTGGTTATATAATTTTAATCCATTATCAATCTATCAAATCTTTTATTTTCTACTATGTCTTAACCTTATTATATCAAGTATATAGTAAGTTACTTTGCCAATAAAACAAAAGTGACTGAAAGAAGATAATAAAATATAATTAGCTGAAAAAAGTCTTTACTTACCACAGTCCATGATTCCTGCTCTTTTGGCTCTAGAATTGCAGAATTAAATATTTCCAGTAACTGTTGAAGCCCGCCAGCAGCAACAAACTGTAAACAATTGTGAGGGTGGTGATAAGGAATATCAGCTGCACAGAATGACAATCTGCTCTGTTGACTTAAGAAGCATTTGTGAAAATGTGTGCTTTATAGAAATCAATGTCTACAAATAATAAAAAATAAATTTGGGGAAGGGTTGAAACCAAGTTTCTCAGTATAGCCCTGACCCCAGAACTCACTGTAAATCAAGATGGCCTCTAACTCAGAAATCCACCTGCCTCTGCCTCCCAAGGACTAGGACTAAAGACATGCACCACAAACACCCAGATAACAATAATTTCTATATAAAATGTTTTAAAAATTTGTAAAAAGTCTTATTAGAAGTATATAAGAATGACTTTACTATTTCAGTAAACCATTTAAGCCCAGATACTAGGCTGTCCTGATACAGTATTCCAATATGTGTTGGAGGAATGGGATACAATGATGATAGTGAAATGGGATAAACACTGGTGCTAAAATTAGAAGACACAAAGCATTAAATAATCTTTACATTATGATTTAGAGTAAAATGTAACTTTTTATCTACAATGTAAAGACTAAATTAGTCAGGGCTAAAAACAAAGATAGCTCAGACCTGAAAATTCTTGCTTTGAAAGCACAGGACTAAATCCAATTTGTGGAACCCATCTAAAAACATGGTGCTGTGCTTACAGCGCCAGCACTGGGAAGGCAGAGACAAAAGGATACCTAGGGCTTTCTGGTCCATCAGTCCAGCCTAACTGATGAGCTCTAAACTAATGAGAGATCATGTCTCAAAGGAGGGGTGAGGATAACACTACAAGATGTCCTTTGGCTTATTTATTCATTTTCATTCCTCTCTCTCTCTGAAACACACACACACACACACACACACACACACACACACACACACACACACAACCCCACGCCCGCATTTAGCTCCCCCACAAGGCTGGAAAGATGGTTAATGATTATAAAAGCACTTGCTGCTCTTGCAAAGGACCCCGGTTCCTACAGAAAGGCTCACAATCATCTTTAACTCCAATTCAAGGAATCCAGAGAGTCCTCAATTAGTCTCCACTGCATGCAAGTGGTGCACATACATATATGCAGGCAAACACTCAAAAAACAGAAAGTTAAAATAAATCTTGAAAATTAACCTTAAAATAACGATTTATAGAACCCAAAAAGTACTTTCTCAATCTTTTCCAAAACAATTATGATCAAACCTTGCAACTCCAAGAATTTTTACTATTTTCCACTTGATCTTCACTTGAATCATCAGAATCTGGATAAAGATCACTGTAACTTCCCTGTGGGGAAGGCAAAACATAAATAAGGTAGATTTCAGAAGAAAAAAAAAAAATCAATCTAGAATGAAATAATAAGATTTAGAATTCTTCTGGAGTAAAGCAGCCTTTAATGAGAACAATGGAACTGTAATTACCGTGGACTCTCTCCTTATTCTTCTGTTGGGTTTTCCTAGTGCTTCAATAATTTCAAGAGCATATAACAACTTATGAGCACTCTTAATTTTGAGAAGTTCTTTCCAATTAAGTCCATCATTGCTCTTAAGTTAAAAAAAGAAAAACGATTTATCAAGACACCTTCCTAAGACAATTCTCTAAAGTTCCAAAACTCAGAACTGAACATTAGTATAAAATACAAGACTGTGTATAATTTAAAACATTTAAGTAGAAGAAATGGTACTAATAGCATGTTGAAAGCAAAACTATTCATTAAAAAATTGTTAAGATAAATAAGTATACAAAAAGAATAAATTAGAACATTGCTATTTTAGTCTCAATATATAAATTAATGTTGTTTGTATAACATGCAGCTTTAAAATGCTATTACTAAAGGAATCACTAATCACATTATAGAGCCATTTTTTTTTATAGTCAAGCAATTTGAGATGTCAGATGTCCTCAACTCATATAAAGGGATATCAAGTCAAATAAGTGGTGCAAAACAATAAACCATTTGTTTTTTTTAATTAATTACGTGAGCATTATAATAGATCTTCCCTAGAGAAAAGCCTTGTTCGTGTAGCTTTGAAAAAAAATCTTGGGTCAGGTATAGTGATGCACACACTTAGGATCTCAGCACTTGGCAGAGGAAAGAAAATCTCTGTTTTGTTTTTTTTTTTTTAATTTTATTTATTTATATATTTATTTTTGGTTTTTTGGTTTGTTTCGTTTGTTTGTTTTTCAAGACAGGGTTTCTCAATAGTTTTGGAGCCTGTCCCGGAACTAGCTCTTATAGACCAGGCTGGCCTTGGACTCACAGAGATCTGCCTGCCTCTGCTCTACCTCCCAAGTGCTGGGATTAAACCACAAACATAAATTTTAAAAACCTCATCAATAAATAGCAAATGCAGAGCTGGAGAGGTGGCTCACTGGTTAAGAGGACTTTCTTGCATAAGTCTCAGATTCAAATCCTGAAACCCAAATGGCAGCTCAGTGCCATCCATAACTCCAGTCTCAGGGGAGCTATCACCCTCATCTAGTTTCTGTAGGCACCAGGCAAACATATGGTGCACAGACATACATGTAGGCAAAACACTCATACTCGCAGAAAATAAAATCTTTTTTAAAAAGGCAAATCCCTACTTTTCTAACCTTTGCATTTTATTTAGTATTCTATGTACCTTAAAAACAAATGACTGTTTAAATGATACCATTTTTATATTAGCAAAAGAGGGGTTGGTAAGATGGCTCAGTTAGTAACATACTTTCCAAACAAGAATAAAGATCTCAATTTGGATCCCAAGCACCCTTAGAAAAAGCAGGGCATATCTATCACATGCCTGTACTTACTACCACTGGCAGTGCAGAAACAGGAGGACACATTTGACTCAATTAGCCTAATCAGTTACAAATTCACTAACAAGATAATCAGAAGGACCAGGAGGCAAAATGGCAGGGGAATCCAACATGACCTCTAGAATGCACATACATATACACAACGAACACCGAACAAGGAAGTAGAAAGACTGTGGGCTCACCTGTTCATCTGAAATATTCTGGAATGCCATCAACATGTTTGGACATGTAGGAAGAAGCATCAGCAACTCCCACACACGCCTTGACAGATTTTCTGCATGAAGATGAAGTTCTTCACATTTTAAACTCTACATAAATAAGAACAACCATTTTATCAAGATAGATCTGAAGAAATAAAATTTTTATCTTCAGGTCAAGTGTTTTGGCAAAATTTCCTACCCTCACTTTTGGAAAAGTTTGAAATTTAGCCGTGCAGCGATGGCACACACCTTTAATCCTAGCACTTGAGAGGCAAAGACAAGTAGATCTCTATGAGTTCAAGGCCAGCATGATCTACAGAGCAAGTTACAGGACAGACTCCAAAGCTAAAGAGAAACCCTGTTTTGAAAAAAACAAAGTCTGAGATTTCAACAGTGAATACATTTCTCAAGGTAATTGTAATCAAGAAAGTAAGTAGTTATGTAGAAGCAGCAATTCTTCAATTTCTCATCTGCATTTCCTATGATGGCTGATCACTTTCCTCAAGCAACTTTTGAACTAGAAGTTTAACCATCTGTTTCAAGTCTCTTCCTATTTCTTCTTTTCAGAATATCATTCAAGTATAAAACTGAAACATTAACTTTTGACCCACAGTGAGCAAAGATTAAAGAAAAGCACAGAAATTTAAAGAACCTGCTTTTTACTATTATTATTTGCTAGAACTTATGTTGAATAAGGCAAGTGTCAGAGTTGGTAAGGTCCTTAACACACTTGTCCAGGTAGGAATTGGTAGTGCTATAGAATAGGATGGTGATGGTAGATAAAATGTGATGGAAACAAGATCACCTTTAATAGGTTTAAAGAAGAACAAAGAGAAGATTTAAGCCCGAGGACAAAGAAATGGCACCTGGTTTCTGACTTGAGCAATTAATTTGGTCCCATTTGAAATGAAGAATGGGGGTTTGTTGGAGAGATACCAGTTGAAGATGTCAAGGAAACAGGTTAAATCTGCTCCTTTCTCACTCCTTGTTTTATAGCCTAGGCCAGCCTCCCAACTCAGAACCCTACCTATTCCTCCTGAGTGATGAGATTACAATACTCTCCACCACACCTCTCTGGAGTTTGTTTTAATTCAATCATTTTTGGTAATGACTATGCTGAGGTCTTCTTTATTCATGTATCTAAATTCAAAAGTCACATTTTTAGATCTTTCAGAAAAATAGTGGTAAAGTCATGGCCTTCTTGTTTCGTAACAGTGAGCTTTTGTTTGTTTGTTTTCACTTTTTTGAGATAGGGTTTCCTTGTTTAACCCTGATGTCCTTGAACTTAGTATATAGATTGGCCTCAAACTTCCAGAGATCTGTCTCTTATCTGTGTGGAATTCTAGGCTTGTGCCCCCAAAACCTGGCTATACAAACCAGGTTTGACCTCCAATTTACAGAGATCACCTTACCTCTGTCTATAATGACTCTTTCTCTGTTTCACTACATTTAAAACAAAAACTAAAATATATGCATCTGCCTCTACTAAAATCTTTCAATATTGTTAACTTTACATTGTGTAATATGGAAAATAATCCCACAACCCAAAAGACTTACATTATTTTGCTCTGCCTTCTTTTCCATTCTCGATCCTTTAGCCTACTCTTCCACCACCTTCCAGGTTCTACATTAGTTATACTTGGCACAAACAACTGCTTATACCTATCTTAAGAGGCAAGATTGATAATTCTCAAGGATTGTCACAAGGTTGAGATGTAAAGCTGAGCCTTAAAACCATCCAACAAGCAAGTAAAGAACACAAGCAAGGCAATCGTACCAAAAGCAATCTACAGATTCAACGCAATGCCCAGCAAAATTCTTCAAAGACCTCGAAAGAATGGTACTCAACTTCATTTAGAAAAGCAAAAAACACAGGATAGCCAAAACAATCCTGTAGAATAAAAGAACTTCTGGAGGTATCACAATTCCTGACTTCAAACTCTATTACAGAGCTACAGTACTGAAAATAGCCTCATATTGGCATTAGGACAGGAAGACCAATAGAACCGAACAGAAAACCCAGATATCAATCCACACAACCTCGAACATCTGATCTTTGATAAAGAAGCATAAATATCAAATGGAAAAAACAAGTGGTGCTGGCATAACTGGATATCAACATGTAGAAGAATGAAAATAGACCCATATCTATCACCATGCACCAAACTCAAGTCCAAATGGATCAAAGACCTCAACATAAAGCCAGCCACACTGAACCTCATAAAAGAGAAAGTGGGAACTACACCTGAACGCATTGGCATAGGGAACCACTTCCTAAATATAGCCCCAGCAGCACAGACACTGAGAGAAACAATTAATAAATAGGACCTCCTGAAACTGAAAAGCTTCTGTAAAGCAAAGGATACAGTCAACAAGAAAAAATGACAGCCTACAGAATGGGAAAAGATCTTCACTAGCCCCACATCAGACAGACGTCTGATCTCCAAAATATACAAAGAACTCAAGAAATTGGACACCAAAAGATCACATAATCCAATAAAAAAAAATGGAGTACAGACCTAAACAGAGACCTCTCAACAGAGGAATCTAAAATGGCTTAAAGACACGTAAGAAAATGTTCAACATCTTAGCCATCAGAGAAATGCAAATCAAAACATCTCTGAGATTCCATCTTATACCTATAAGAATTGCCAAGATCAAAACACTGATGACAACTTATGCTGGAGAGGTTGTGGGGGAAAGGGAACACTTCTGCATTGCTGGTGGGAATGCAAGCTGGTACAGCCCCTTTGGATGTCAGTGTGGCAATTTCTCAGAAAATTAGGAAACAACCTTCCTGAAGACCCAGTAATATCACTTTGGGGTATATATCCAAAGGATACTCAATCGTACCACAAGGACATGTGCTCAACTATGTTCACAGCAGCTTTGTCTGTCACAGCCAGAACCTGGAAACAACCTAAATGCCCCTCGATTGAAGAATGGATCAGAAAAATGTGGTACATTTACACAATGGAGTACTACACAGCAGAAAAAAATAACGACAGCTTAAATTTTGCAGGAAAATGCATGGAGCTAGAAAACATTATTTTGAGTGAGGTAACCCAGACACAGAAAGACAATTATCACATGTACTCACTCATAGGTGGTTTTTAAACATAAAGCAGAGGAAGCCAGCCTACAAATCACAATCCCAGAGAACTTAGACAACAATGTGGACACTAAGAGAGACTTACATAGATCTAATCTACATGGGAAGTAGAAAGTAGAAAAAGACAAGATCTCCTGAGTAAATTGGGAGCATGGGAACCTTGGGGGAGGGTTGAAGGGAGAAGGGGAGAAGCAGGGAGGAGAGCAGAGAAAAATGTAGAGCTCAATAAATATCAATAAAAAAATAAAGAAAAAAAGGAACAAACAAACATGACTAAAACAACTGTTAGAAATGGTGACATATACCTGTAACGAGAGCACTCAGAAAATCCAAACAGGGGTACAGATTGAGCTATAAGTTGTACAGACTGAGAACTACAAGTTGAGATTTTTATCATATTTCTTATCCTCATAACTGTTTCTTTGTCATCCTTCTAATTCAGATTTGAGATGGTCTCACAGAAACCATACCAAACCAAATAATTATCACGTGATTTTTCTCCCACTTATGTTCCCCTTAAAATTAATTGGATGGCACAGTTCATCCTTAAAAACTAATTTATCAGAAAATATTTGCTTGTTGGTATACTTACAAGGTATGTCCAGCTGTCTTACACAAGACAGCTTAAACTGCCTATTAAATTGCCTTAAATTGCCCATTTTCATCATCCTTGTAAAGAATACTTTTATTACAGTATGCCTAGGTCATCTTAACCACAAACAAATGGTTCGAGCAAACAAACAAAAATTACTTAGGCTGTGTGATAGTGGTGCACACCTTTAATCCCAGCACTTGGAAGGCAGAGGGAGGCAGATCTCTCTGACTATGAGGGCAGCCTGGTCTACAGAGTAAGTTCCAGGACAGCCAGGAATACACAGAGAAAAACCTGTCTCAAAAAAACAAAAACAAAGGAAACAAACAAAAAGTGGTTCCTAGGCTTTTATATTAAGAGATTAGAAAGTTATTTCTTACTATCTCAACAGAAATGACAAAATATATGGGAAAGAAATCTGATCATTACCTCACTGTCATCCACCGCCACTTTTCCTGAGGGTGGTTTAAATGAAGCAAGCATTTCTAATAAATCAAAGAGAGTAGTTAAATGGGGTTCTTGTAACAGCAAAAGCATCGGAATGTTGTCCTTTTGAGGGGGTGGGAGGCAAGATGCAGGCAGCTGAACACCTTCCCCTTTACGTTCTCTCCTTGGTGCACCCAAAGATACAAATACCATCTACAAACACAACAAAGAAAGACAGAAAACAATTAGAGAAATAAGAAAAAAATAGATTTTTTATTTATAAAACAATAAAATTAAAGTACAACCTAACTTTACTTATAATTTCAATGCATAGTCGTAAGAAGTATTTAACTATATTTTCCAACTATTCAGTTATTAACTTGCTGAGCCAACACATGACTAAAACTAAACCACAACTTATGTATGTACCTGCATATCTTTAAAACCAAGTTCATGAAGTGCTTTTTCATCATAGTCTGTTGTTAATTCATGTCCAGATGAGATCATCCTGACAGGCCCCATAAGGCCACCTGAAAATCACCAGAATAGGGAATAAACTGTTAATGCCATTTGCTAACAATAATGCAATGGACCAGTACATTCACTGTTCATTAAACCTAAATGTAACTCCTGAGAAACACAGAAAATAATAGCAAGCATGCTTCCTGCATGTTTTCTATTTTCTTAAATTATGTATTAAAAGTAACAAGCTATATCTTTTTTTACCACTAGTATATGTAACTTTCTTCAATAAAATACATAAACAAACCTTCAGTTCCAACAGGTGCATGTTTCTTTTTTTAAACTTACTGAGGGATTCTAGCCACTAAAACATAGTAGATGTCCAAATTAATTACTATTTAGTGGATGGTATTATAATAGTAATAGCAGTAATAATAGAAGTGCTTAATTGGGAAATGAATAAAATTATTGTGAAATAAATTAATCAAACTATTCGTTTTTGATTTGTCTTTAAATTAAGGAGGATCTCAATCTCACTATGAAGCTAGGGTTCCTGTAACAGCTTCCTACATGTGGGGATTATACCAAATGCCACCAGACACAGCTGTCATCAGTGCCTAATTTTATGATTTCTTACTCACAGTTCCAGGGATCAAAACCAAGAATTTTTCACATGTGAGGCAAAAAATTCTATCAGTGAGTGAACCCCAACCTTGAATTTTATTAATGCAGAAAAATATATTTAGTGAGGATAAAGCAACTATTTTCAGGAATAATGAGTAAAGCAGGAAAATTCTTTACATAATGACATAACATTTCTATTTTGCATGTGATAGCAAGGCAGGGTCAACTTAGGGCCTTGACTATGTCAGGCAAGTATTTTTATTTATTTATTTATTTATTTTTTAAAGTTTTTTGAGACAGGGTTTTTCTGTAGCTTTGGAGCCTGTCCTGGAACTAGCTCGTGTAATAAGGCTGGCCTTCAAACTCACAATGATCCACCTCCCTCTGCTCCTGAGTGCTGGGATTAAAGGCGTGCGCCAACACCGCATGGCTACCAGACAAGTATTCTACCAATAAACTAGAGTCACAACCCCAAAAATGGCACATCAAAGCTGTAAATTACTTTCCCATTCACACCAAGAAAATATAGGAAGGCCGGGCGGTGGTGGTGCACGCCTTTAATCCCAGCACTCAGGAGGCAGAGGCAGGCGGATCTCTGGGAGTTCGAGACCAGCCTGGTCTACAGAGCTAGTTTCGGGACAGGCTCTAAAACCAGAGAAACCCTGTCTCGAAAAACCAAAAAAAAAAAAGGATAGGAAAACAACTCATTTCTCACAACGAGACTGATTGTGGCCATTATCGTCCCTAGAGTAGAACTGTCATGTAGTCACACCAACATGTAGTCTTTGCAAGGGTTCAGAAGGTAATTTTCATAGGAATTATTATACTACTTGGGGGGCAGATGCAGGTGGATCTTTGAGAGTTCAAGGCCAGCCTGGTCTACAAGAGCTAGTCCCAGCACAGGATCCAAAACTACAGAGAAACCTGTCTTGAAGAAAAACCCAAAACCAACCAACGAAAATCAAAAAACAAAGAAAACAAAATATTTTTAGAAGCCTAAAAAAATCCTGTGAGAAACAAATGATGTTTGTGAACAATACCCCAACCACTGTTCTACTGATACCTAACAAATGATACCAAGACCAGGAAAGCAGCCATGAGATCTTTAAACATTTAAAATTGCTGATGGTCTGAATGCTTTGTTCCCATACAAATATGTTAAATGACATTGGTTCCTTCATGCAATAGTATTTGGAGATGAGATTTGTTGGGAGGCCTTTAGGACAGAAGGGCAAAGCCAATACAGATGCATTAATACCTGTACAAAGGTCTGGACACAGGAGCTCTCTTTCTTTCTGACCTTTTTAGAGTTGAAGGCATTGTACTGAAACAGAAAGCAACCCTTACCAGATTCTGGTACTATAATCTATATTTTGCAGGACAGTATGAAACAAGTATCAGGTTATACTCTGTCTGCGTAGGCGTAATGGCTCATTACAGATTACATCTGTAATCCTAGAACACTGAAGTCCTGGTAAGAGGATTCCTGAGAGTCTGAGTCCAGCTTGGGGCTATACAGTGTGTTCTAGGTCAGTTTGGACTCCAGAGTTAAAATCCCATTTTCAAAATTAAAATAAAAGGAACAAACAAAAACACACCACCAACAATAAAACCTTCCATTAAAGCAACTGTTATAGCAACACAAGATGGACCAAGACAGCTGCTATATAATAAAGCTAAAAACTGTACTGAACATGTCAACTGTTAAACCTACCAGGAAACTCTCCTTTTCTGTTGCTTTGACCAAATTCCTGTAGCTGAGCTTGCTGATTTATTTGTTCTTTCTGTAAGTTTTCATACCAGTGAGTTACTTCAGCCCTAAGATCTGCTACCTGGTCACTGGGATACATTTCAATAGTCATCTGAAATATAAGATGCAACCAATTACAAGTTACAAAAAACGTACCAGACCCAATCAACCGAGCAAAGATTTGTAAAGATAAATGTTACCAAATTTGGAAATTAAAACCTTGTAACTACCTTGTCAGGAAGTCCAGCAGGCTGACATACAACCCTTAGAGGCAAAGACTGTTTGTCACTCAGTGCTTTCAAATGACTACTAATACCAGTGCCCTCAATCTGCCACTGTCTCAGATGATATGCAAACCTAAAACAACACAAAACACACAAAGAGGAAACAATTTTGAACACTTTAATGTTACAAAAGTTTTTAAAATTTTTTAAAAATAGAAAAAGTCCACAAAAGTTTACAACAATTTTTGACTTAACATATTGAATGAATTATTGGAGGGGAAAATTCCATTATATAAATCGTTAAAGGAGTAGGAGGAGAAGTAGGAGGAAAGTAAAACAGAATTCAACATTAATCTAATAATAACGTATCAAGTTATCATTTTTACATTTAGAAGAAAAGATGTTAATACTTTCAAAGAATGATATCCATTGAAATATTCTTGAGATATAAGAATATATTCAAGTTATGTAAATCAGTTTAACAGAATAAGAGATTAGATTTTACCCAAAAGCACAAAAGTAAACTGGATTAAAAGACTAATTTTAGTTGGCTAGAGTGATGATGCTCTTGCAGAGCTGGTGTTCAATTTTCAGCAACCACACGATGGCACATAACCAGCGTAACTCTAGTTCCAGTGGATGAGACTCCCTGGACCTTGGCATACAGCAGGTACATATACATACATGTGTCCAAAACAGTTGTACATAGAAAATGAAATAAATTCTTCAAAGTACTCTTTACCCACCCCCAAATTCCTTAATTCCTATACATGTTTATATCTGTGTTTATATATCTACAATATAGATGGATGGAGAGATAAATGTCTAAGACTAATCGGGAGTTCTGACATAAAAAGAAATTAACTTATTTCCTTCAAGTGAAACAATACCCTGGGTTATGACTGAATAAAAGAGTAATTAAAAGAATGCCTTCTACTAAATATTTCAAGTTTTAGTTTTTATAACCTTGCTTCCCCTGATATTTTGATTTCAATAATTTATATTATTCTTGGAGAAAATGGGCAGGTGATCTGACACACCCTAGTAGCGCCGCTGGTCACTTCTGAAATTAAACCTCTCTCTAAAACGTAAATTCTTTAAGATAATACTACTATTCACTATAATACAAGCTATCTCAAATTTTTATCTACATGTTACATAATTTTAAATTTATAATAACTACATTGAGCACTTGATATACAGGGAGACAAGACATGTTGGGCAATACATAACTTTTCAGCTACTGCTCTGGTTTTGGTTTTTTTTATTTAGTAAATTTAATGTAATTAATGGTCTACTAGTTACTCACAGATATTCATATAATTTGACAGCAAGATTAACTTTAGCATAAAATGAATCAGATACATATGAAGGACACAGGATATTTCTTCACAGTATCACCAAACTAGTATGGATGAGAAGGAGTCCTGGGTTTAAACTCCGTAAACTCATGAAAAGTATTACTGAGCCTTTGAAAATGAAAAGTAAGTACTTTTGTATTTTATGTTAAATACTGGTAAAATTACAATGTACAAGACCTATGGATTTGTGCTAACGTACCAGTTCACTACTCTTCACATAACAAAATTTGTTCATAAATAATTCAGTATAACATTAACGGCAAGTATGTCTAACATGAAACAGAAATTACAGACTTTTATAAATAGTATCTTAGTGTAATGTTTGAGTTATACAACAAGTTTGGATTGACTTTTTAATTAATTTGAATGAGACCACCACATCTACTTTATTTTAATTTTTCTAATGTGGTACAGGTTCAGGGGCTCTGATGTTTCTGTGCAAAAATTCAAGAGTTCTCTTACACATTGTTTAAAAGCACAAGAAAGATTTAGGTAAATCTCTACAAACTAATGATAAAAGAATCTTGCACTACACAAATGTTTCAAATCATGTATACATATAAAAAATGTATAGGGGTATCTTTTTTACTGAGTATTTCCTACCAGTTCACTAAAATGTCAAAAATATGAATTGCATGTGATTTTACAAATATCAAACTAAGATCTGAGGTTGAAAGAAGTTATAACTTTAACAAATTTTCAACACAGTTCTTAGTACTTTTACATTAATACTCATCGTTAAATGACTTTTAACAAACAGAATTTTGTAATTAAAACTATCTACTCACCTTTCATTTCGGTTGATATATTCATAAATGTTAATTTGCTTTATTTCTGTATTACACAGGGTATGTCTAAATTAATTATATAGATATTCATTAACACAGAAAGTTTTGGTCATGTTTCCATGGTAAATGGAAATTCAAAATTAAAATACTCTTTCCTAGTCCAGGAAGAAAAAAAAAAAAAAAACAGCAAATGAAACAAATGATTCAACTTGATAAAATATGAAAGATTATATGATGTTGTTGGGGAGAGTGGCAGTGTAACTTGTCTCAATGTTGTGTTCCTGCCTTTTCGGTCATAATTAACACCTCCGTAGAAATGGAATTCTGTCCAGTTTCTTATTCATGCATAACTGCTGAACGCCTTAAGATTTTCAAATCTGTATATTTATGAGGATATTATATTGCCTGTTTCAATAGGAAAATGATACCTAAGTTTCTATAGCAAAAATTTTCATTACAATTCATTTATTTTTGGTAAATTATGTTTCCTATGTGCCCACGACAAGAACTTTAAGAATACATATAGAAATGCTATCAATAAAAGTATTGAAACTGATTTGTATAGTACAATGTAACAAAATTACCTTCTCCTAAATGCTTCCAGATGTGTCTTCAGCATAAGTAATCCTCTTTCTATAACTGTGAGACTTGAGTGTGATTCTTGTTCAAGACTGCTAGAAGCTATCATAAGACTTTCCATGCACTTGCTAATAAATTCTTGCTCCTTTTCCAAACCCGTTTTACCTGAAACCCAGATGCATATTCATTACACTTTTACATTTTTATTTGCCTGTATTAAAGAAAATGAGCCAAACTGAAGCTTAGTAAAATCTCCCTGGGGAAAAAAAAATACTTATAAGAACTGGAACTGGTGGTACATGCCTGTTAGTCCATCACTAAGGAAACCAAGGCAGAAGATTGAGAATTCTAAGCCAACTAGGGATAGCAAGACTGAGTCTCAGAAAAAATAAATACAGATGGTAAGTAAGATGGCTCAAGAATAAAAATAACTGGGCTGGAGAGATGACTCAGTGGTTAAGAGCATTGCCTGCTCTTCCAAAGGTTCTGAGTTCAATTCCCAGCAACCACATGGTGGCTCACAACCATCTGGAATGAGGTCTGGTGCCCTCTTCTGGCCTGCAGACATACACACAGACAGAATATTGTATACATAATAAATAAATAAATATTTTTAAAAAAAAGAAAGAATAAAAATAACTGGCTACTCTTACAGAGAACTCAAGTTCAATTCCGAGTACCCACATGAACCATCTATAACTGCAGTTCCAAGAAATCTGATGTCCTCTTATGGCCTTTGTGGCATTGCACACATGTGGCACACATACATAAATTCAGGCAAACACGCAAACAAATAAAATCAAAAGTCCCCAAAAAGTTTTAAAGGAACAAACAAAAAGAGAAATCGTGAAATTTTACAAACATTAATTTTTACTTTTTAAACAGTATTTCAAATTACTTACCATTAATGTAGTAGGAGTTAATATACTGAATAGCTGCTCGACTGACATCACCAGATTGTGCTCTTAATGCAATGCCCCAAAACTGGTCCATACCACACAGCTAAGGATTAAAGACAAAGACATTTTTAAAGTTTGTTTGTTAAATGAAGACAGATTATTAGATTAAAATAACAAATATGGAGTTAAACAGTAAACTTAATACTTTATAAAGTACTAAAAGTGTAGTTTATATAATTGGACATTATATAATAATCATCATTAAGAAAAGTTTACATACTTCCTTAGATAAAAATCAATTGAATTTATTTATAAAGCAGGAAAACTATATATGATGCTTAATAAATTACATGAAACACAATAATATAAAACATGCAGCAAAGGAATAAAACCAACAAATTATAATAACTTACAAAATACTTCAATGCTTTTCATCCAAGTTACACTGATAAAGCTATCACTCTAATGCAGTCATTCATAATTTAGTGTACACAGTAACCAAATTCTTATTCACATTAGTGATGTTAACTAGAGATACCAAAAAAAATGTTTCTGCTAAGTGCTACACAGAAACAGCTCAAGTGAAAGTCCTCAAAATGTGGACAGAGTGAAGAAAGACGGTCTCCCAATGGATAACTGGATAGCCTCAGTAAAATACCAGATAGCAGAACATAGTTATTAAGTATCAATTAAAGATTGTCTGATTGTCTTGAAACTATTAAATAGAAATGTAGTAATATTGGTGCTAAGATTAAAACTTAAAAAACAAGAACAAAATAAGCCCTACAGTCTGGAAAGATGGCTCAGTGGTTAAGAGTACTGGCTGTTCTTCCAGAAGTCCTGAGTTTAATTCTCACCACCCACATGGGGGCTCAGAATCATCTATAATGGAATCTGGCTGTCTCTTATGTGTATGAAGATAGAGCTTACATGTACATAAATAAATAAATCTTTAAAGAAAAAGTCTCATATCACTATATAAAAAAAAAGGCACAATAGGAAGACAGGAAAGAACACAGCTGTTAGAAGCAAAATTATTTTGTGAGACAACATCTCATGAAATCCAGAATGGTCTAGAACTAACTATGTAGTCAAGAATTAACCTGAACTTCTTATCCTCTTTTTTCCACAACCCAAATCTGGAAATTACAGGCGTGGACTACTTTCATTACTAGGTTTATGGGGCACTAGTACTGAAACACAGGGATTTGTGCCTGCTGGGAGACCATTCAACAAACTAAGCTATATCACCAGCTCTAAAATTATTATTTATAATACAGATTACTAACAATTTTATCCTCCTCATATAAAACAAAATTAACTACACACAATAATATAAAAATAAAAAAGCTACCAATTCACTAACTAGAAGATGTTTAACAAGAAAGACCTTAAATAACAGTTTATTTTAGAAGAATAGTGACAATCATCCAAATACATTGCAGTCACCCATTCTGGGGAAGGAAAATATTTTAACGCCAAAGGTAAACTAGAAATTTGTAGAAGTGTGCAATTAATCATAATGACTGATCTATGTAGATCATAGAAAAAAATCACTACAAATTACATTACATATTAGTATATACTGCTATAAATAAAATCTTAGCTATAGCAAAAGGCAGGCATATTGAACTTCAGAGTCAAGGAAACAGCTCAGTGTAAAGTGCTTGCTCTCAAATATGATGGGCTGACTTAGACACACCAGGACACATATGGTAGAAGCAGGTTGACTTCTGTAAGCTGTTCTCTGACTTCCACAGAAGCACAACTGTGTTCACATACAAATAATTAAAGTTTTTAAAAGTTGTTTCATGCAAATTAAGTTTTCCATAAAATAGTTATGTTTTCCAGAAACTGCAAGAAAAATAACAGAACAGGCACCTATCCTTCTAATCACAAACCAAATAATGAGACATTTTAAGGCAAAAGTATACTTTCCTTTGGCAAATATAATAAAATCACAACACCAAAGTGCAAATATAAAGCATTTAAAGTTTGAAATAACAGCTGGTGATGGCACACACCTTTAATCCCAGCACTCAGAGGCAAACAGATCTCTTTGAGTTTGAGGTTAGCCTGATCTACAGAGCAGGTTCCAAGACAGCCAGGGTTACACACAAACACACACACACACACACACACACACACACACACACACACACACACACACACACACACACACACAACCCTGTTGGGAAGGGAGGAGAGACACTTGAAATAAAATTAATCTTTATAATAAAGGTAAAGTTTATAGAAAGATAACTTGGCAATCTAATTTCAAGAAAAGAAAAAAATCTCTCAAATTTTATCTGACAGAACACTAAGTCTAAAACCTTACCTCAGAATTTGAGCCACCATCATAGGCACTGGTAGCCAATCGAGCCAAGTTACACAGATGCTGAAACAGGTTTAAGCCAGTCATGCTAATTGTTTCAGGTTTTAGCTGGGGCATCTTAAAAAAAAAAATGTTAACAGATTTTATTAGATTATTAATTTTACTAAAGACAAGATAGATGGAAAAACATCAGAAAAGATCTGGCAATAATGTAAACATTTAAATAATTTTTAAAAATTCTATTCATGCAAAGCCTGAAGACAAGTGTGCTTCAACCAGGTGCACCTGACTGATGTTTACTTCAATCACAAACATACACGCAAATCAAGAAAAGTAAATAAAAATGTTTTGTCATCTATTAAATATGACTATATACATTTATGATATCTAACTAAATGTAGTTTGTATTGAAGAACAAAAGTTATGATAAAAATAAATTCTATCTGTACCTTGCTGTAAAACTCATTTATTATATTGTAACCCAGAGACATTGTGAATTAGCCAGAAACCTTTCTAATCATAAATAAATAAGTAAGTTGGGCAGTGGTGGTATATGCCTTTAATCCTAATACTTGGAAAGCAAAGGCAAACAGAGATCTTTGAGTTCTAGCCCAAACTAATCTATAAGAGCTAGTTCTAAGGCCGGGTGGTGGTGGCACACACCTTTAATTCCAGCACTCGGGAGGCAGAGGCAGGCAGATCTCTGTGAGTTCCAGACCAGTCTGGTCTACAAGAGCTAGTTCCAGGACAGGCTCCAAAACCACAAAGAAACCCTGTCTCGGAAAAAAAAAAAAAAAAAAGTGGGGGGAGGAGGGGGTAGTTCCAGGATAGGCACCAAAGCTACAGAGAAATCCTGTCTCGCAAAACAAAATTAAATAAATGATTAAGTAAATGATTAAATGAATGGTTAGTCAGACAGACAGACAGACAGACAAGATAAACTAGCCAGCCAGCTGGGTGGTAGTGTGCACGCCTTTAATCCCAGCACTCGGGGAGGCAGAGGCATGCCGAGTCCAAAGCCAGGCTGATCTACAAAGCAAGCTCCAGAACAGTTAGAACTGTAACATAGAGAAACCCTGACTCGAAAAATAAATAAATAAATAAATAAATAAATAAATAAATAAATAAATAAAACGATAGACAGACAGATAAGATACGTAAATAAAAAGGGCATGAGTGAAAAAAACCCTTGGTTTTCAGTCTCAACTTGCTATGTTGAACGCCTGATCCTCTTCCCACCACCTCTAAAACATTGAGATTATAGGTATGAAATACCACAATCTACACACATCTTTTTTTTTAACAAACATTGATTCAAATGTTATAGTTTATATAATAGTAGCTACCTGCAACATCTGATTATGGTGAACAGAAACATGTATGTTACTATCACCACTATACTTCTTACAAGGCTGTCTGTCTCAAGAAGCTCACAAATGTGGATATTAGCTTATAGTCGGACAAAAGACAGATTGAAATTATGGAAATTTAACTCAAGAAGACTCTGGACTTAGGAACTATACTTGTTGTTGTGGGCACACATTTAAAACTGACAATCATTTTTAAAATTAAAGACCTAAAGACCAACATTTATGGTTAGTGCCAGTCTTAACATTATTCTAATTGCTCTAAGTTATTAAATAAATAATAACTATATTTATAAATATAATCTAAATTTACCTGATGCATCTGTTTACTCTGAAAGATATATGTGAGACAGGAAGAATAAGACAGGGAGTACTGCAGGAGTCATACTGCAGGAGATTTAAATGCATATACAAAAATAAACAAAAAGAACTTCAAAGATGTAAAATTACCTTCTCCAGGAAAAGATGTTTGTAGGTTTCCATTCCCATTGCATGTTGATCTTTACTTCGAACTTGATTTAAAAACCAGTGAAGTGCATCATCATAGCACTCAGAATCTTCTACTAAACAATGCCATAAAATGTCGACTTGCTCTAAACTTAACCCTAAACAAAAATGATAAATTTTATGCTTTATTGATTTTAGAGGGAAAGGTGTGATATACACTACTGCTATATAGCTCACTCTGGCCTACACTTGTATTCTACCTGCCTGCATCTGCCAAGTGATGAAATATTGGTGACTTACCACATCTGACTTGTTTCATAAATTATTCAAAAAAAACAACTGTGCATCTCCTTTTGAACATATGTGTATATATAGTTTGTTTTTCATGAAATGCATATGTTGTTAATTACTAGTACTAATTCCTTATGATTTTCTGTCTAAAAATTTGAATCAGGATTATATAAACCATTGTGGCCCTAATTGATTATACTAAAAGCAGCTAGAACCAACTATGTATATAAAGGAGCTAACTGACAGCATATTATTTCTGAAGACAGGGTTTCTCTGTGCAGCCCTGGCTATCCTGAACTCCTTCAGTAGCCCAGGCTGGCCTCAAACTCAAGAGATCCGCCTACCTCTGCCACCCGAGTGCTGGAATTAAAGGTGAATGCTGCCACCAACTGGATAGTTGACAGAATATCACAAAATAGTATTTTTTAAAAAACTTCACTAAGTTTTGCTGTCAAAGTAGATATATCAGAGCTAGTGACGAGACGCAACAGTTTGAGTGCATGTACTATGCTTCTAGAGGACCCATAACACACATTAATCGGCTTACAGCCACCTATACCTCCAGAGGACATCTCTGACCAACGTGGGAACTCACACTTGGATAACATACTCACAAAGACATATGCAACATACACATAATTAAAAATGAAATAAAAACAAGATATTACATATGCATAATCTAACATGACTATAAAAACCACAAAAACTGTTGTATGCCTGGGGATATAGTTCATTAGTGAACGATGAGGCCCCTGAATACAATCTTTCGAAACACACACACACACACACACACACACACACACACACACACACACACACATTCACACACACACAAAAAAAGGAAAGTCTTCTTAAAGAGTTTAGACCTACAATAATAGGTCTAAAGGATAGTGTCATGGTCTTTAAATGTAAATACATCACTGTATTACAGTGACAACAGGCTTTGAGCTTAAAATTCTTCTATCTTGTGGATAGGTGGATTACCTGTCCACCTGGAGACAATCACAGAAATTTTGAGGATTCAATTCTAAAGCTGAGGATTACAAGAGTAGAAAGCATGTACAAAGGCTGTCCATGGGAGACAGGATAACAAACATTATTTTTTATAAACTATGGAAGAAATCCCTATGAAGAACAAAGCAAAAGTGCAGGAAATGAAGAAATACAAAGGATTCCCTTCACCAGATTCAGATGACATATAGAGTATTCTGACCCAAAAATCAAAAGATTCCCAAATATAACAAAGAAAAACAGATTTAAAAAAAAAAAAACTCTGTAGAATGAAACAGAAAACATTACAGGCAATCACAAGTCTAAATATAAATTTAAAAAAGACAAGGCAAAGGATTTTTAACTTTCTGAGTTCATTCCAAAGCCTACTGTGGTTTCCTATACTCTGGGAGGTCATGAAATTATAGAAACAACCAAAAAGCCCGTTACTGAGAAATCAAATGGCATTCCACAAAAGAAAACATTCACCTAAGTATCAATATTCTATATGAAAGGACTTATGACTTCAGTAACTATAATCGTAGCCCTCAGACCATGAGTCTGAAGAATTTTAAGTTCAAAGCCAAATAATGCTTTCCAAGTAGTTTAGGACAACCAGAGCCATAAGTCAGACCCTGTCTCAAAAGTAATATGTCGTGTTGCAAATTATTTTCTAAAAAGAGCATGTGCTGCTTAGAGCCAACCTGAGGGCTGACAAGATGGATCAGTGGTAAGAGTGCGTGTTGCTCTTAGAGTGACAGAAATCAGTTCAAAACTGCCGCTAATTTCAACTTCAGGAGATCTAATATCCTATTCTAATCTTGGTGGGCACCAGCACACATCTCTCTGTCCCTCTGTCTCTCTCTCTCTCTCACACACACACACACACAGAGACAGAGAGAGACAGAGACAGACAGAGACAGAGAGAGACAGAGCCATGTGTTGGTGGTACAGGCCTTCAATCCTAGCACTACAGAGGCAAGAGGATCTCTGAGTTTGAGCACACATCTCTTTCTCTCTGACACTGACATACACACACACACACACACACACACACACACACACACACACACACACAGTAATGTGTTGGTAGTGCACGCCCCTAATCCTAGCACTATAGAGGTAAGAGGATCTCTGAGTTTGAGGCCAGTATGGTCTAGCTGGACTACAGAGACTGTTCCAGAACAGTCAGGGCTACACACAGAGAAACCTTGTCTCAAAAATCAAAATAAATTAAAAAAAAAAAAAAAAGAATAAAAATTAAGATAAATCATAAAAGATAAAAGGTAACATAAATTATCATAAGTAATGTTCAGTATGTTTTAAAAAGAATAAGATAACAGTTAAAAGATTCCACAATAAAAAGTATTGTGGCTAATTATAGTGAATTATGTAATTAGACTGGCTAAAATTCACTGAACCACAGAAAAACATTCAATAGGTATTAGCATTGGTTATTTTTATAAATTTTTCAAAATTGTTCTTTTTTTAATGTATTAATGTACCCAGCATAATTAAACATAACTATACTATGTTTCTAATATTATTATCTTCTGAGTGGAGTGGTTTGGGGGTTTTGTTGTTGGTTTTATCTAGACAGTAAATTTTTTGTAGAGAAGCTATACTGCATAAAATAAACACAAAACTCAGCAGCTATCAGACATTGTTTATACTAGTATTTGTTTTTCCTATCTCCATATGATGTTATATTTTGTTTCTTATTGCTTTTAGTCAAGTGGGGTACAATAACGTAATAAAACAGAACATAAACATGCTATTAAAAAAAAGATATTGTGTTTTACTTTTAAAATTATTATGAAAAACCATGAGGATGTTTTACTTGAAATGTGTATCAAAAATATTTTCATGAAATTTCTAATGCCAATACCTAGATAGGTTCAGGTACTGCCACCTGACAAGTCAGGTATCTACAGCCGACATGGCTCTAGAGAGATTCCTTCAAATTGTCCTATGGTCTCCTTATGTACCCTTAATAAGCACATGTGTACAAACACACAAATAAGTTAAAAGAAATTAAAATCTTACTGAAATGATCAGGTGATCCCAGAGTTGAAAACACACAAGTTAGGAATTGAAGTCGAACTTGAACTTCGGCACTATGGCTGTACCTACAAAGAACCATTCAAATAATTAACCGAAGACCCATTTCTTTCTTCTTTTTTCATGATTTTTTTGATAATGAAGAATGGCCTTTCAAGGCAACCATCCTGCTTCACCAAGCACTAGGACTACAAGTCTAAGCTACCACACACAACAAGATCCTACATCACTTAGTAAGATGTTTACTGTTCTTAACCATAATGTAGGAAAAAAAAGTCATATACAATTTACAATGCCCCACTGCCTTAATTATACAACTATATGCGTTTACAAGTTCATGAAAATTTTTGACTATAATGAAACTTACTTTCAAGTTTGTTTTTGAAAACCTTCAAAATCTTTTAATATTTATTTTATGTACATAAATGTTTTGCCTGTGTCCACAGAAGTTAGAAGGCATCAGATCCCCTCAATCTGGACACACAGATCTCTATAAGGCACCATGAACCCATGTCTTCCGTAAAAGTAGCCAGTACTCTTAAACACTGAGCCATCTTACCAACCTTCAAGTTAGTTTTTTAAATATATAAATAAAAAAAATAACTTAAAGATAAAAAACGAAAGTATGAAAAATCATCAGTAAGCAAAAGATATGCTATTTCAAAATTATATTATATCCACATAAAATAAAAGTTAAGAAATGAAAGACTATATGTTAATCTGTAATGCACTTGTTATATCACTATCCATGTAGATGTTATTTAACTTAACACGGTGGAAATTTAGTTCATAAAAAATATCCTATACAAAGTTGGCGCTAAGATTATTACTTCAAACTTAAATAATTACCTGAACAAAATTTAATAGTAACATAAAAGTTGTTATGAGCCTGGTTCAGTAAATTAGTTAGTTCACATAATTTTCTAGGAACTGAGTTTATACGCATCTGTAAAGCACCATATCCTATGAAAAGGGAAGGATTTGACCATAACCCCAATGTGATCGTCTGAATACCAGAAAGCAGAGTTCTGTACGTATGTTACAGATAAAAAAGGAGTCACTGAAAGGACACTGACAGGACAGGGAGTGAGAGTAACAATTGGATTTCCATTTGAACAACACTCCAGCAACACACTGAACTATGATTTCAAGGATCAGTTTCTGTGATACGAAACTAAACCATGAGTTCTTATCTCTGTTACAGAATAAAACACACATTGAGTTTCAAACTGCTCAAACTGCTTTGCCAACATATAGCAGCAGCCAACCTAATCTCTAATCTATATCAGAGTTAATAGATAATTCTGACAACCTTGTAATAGAATAATGTTTATAATTTTCTGCTAAGGGCAAAATTTCAAAAGTGTCATAAAGTGACATGTTACTATAAGAGATCAAAGGTTAAAAGTTTTATTCTAGCCAGGAAGTAGTGGTACACACATTCAATCCCAGCACTCAGAAGGCAGAGGCAGGAGGATCTCTATGAGTTCAAGACCAGCCTGGTCTACAAAGCAAGTTCCGATACAGCTAGGGCTGTTACATAGAGAACTCTGTTCTCAAAGTTCCTAATGCTACAACCCTTTAATATAGATCCTCATGTTGTGGTGACCCCCAACCATAAAATTATTTCATTGTCACTTCACTATAATTTTGCTACTGTTACAAACCACAATTGTCTATGTTTCCCCTGTGAAAGAGTGCTTCAAACCCCAGGAGTTGCCAAGGCACACAGTTTGAAAACTGCTGTTCTAAAGACAAAGATCATCAGTACCTTTTCTGTTTTTCAGTGGCTATCTAATGTATTAGTTGCTTTTTGTGAGAATGAAAATAGCTTGATTAGGAGAAAAGGCAAGTAGTAAGCAACTCACAACCTAATGTGCTATCAAGATAAATTTAAAATTTTAAAAAAATTAAAAGGCTTTTAGTACCTTCTAGATTTTAAATAGAAAGGCACTTTGTAGTAGAAGGATTATGAGCACAGAGGAACAGAATT
>NW_004949107.1:9429775-9434238 GCF_000317375.1 Microtus ochrogaster | reverse complement strand
AGACAGTTCCTAAGGAACAATCCTTGAGGCTGACCTGTCTCCCACACGCGCATGTACACCCCCCACCTGTTAAAGTTCACATTCACACTTAAAAAAAAGCAAAATACTTTTTTATTTAACAAGTAACAAAAACCGCTTCCATTGTACTTTTACCACAAAAACAGCTAAGTCTTTTATCCAAAGAGCCCTGGGTCTCAGGAAATATTCTAACATGCTCTTGTAGGAAATGAATTCTCTTTCCTTTCCAACAGAATGTTTTTCTTAGGCCAAACTTCAGCATTTCTGTATTATAATCGCCAGAGAGAGGTGAAAAATGTCCCAAATTCATGAGATCGGTGTGTTTCAGAAAATGAGTATTATTAAACAGTCTGGAAAAATCAAAGAAAGTACACCAAGGCAGTCTCTACTTTGACTATGAATGAATATTCTTATGGTATAATTTGGTGAGATTTCACCACTGAGTATTGTAAGGTTAAGGTCAAATCAGGCTCAATACATGCGATCCAGGCCAACAAAATCCTGCTAAAAAAGTAAATAAAAATAATTATAAGTGCTAGAAACACATCAAATTAGGATTAAACATAAATCCTAGCTCCATTCTTTACTGTATGTGTGACGTTGGGTCAGTTAAATCAATTGTTTCCTATCTTTAGTGTTATCATTTGTAAAATAAGACTGTTTTCCTCAAATGGGTTGCTGTTTATCTTTAAAAGGTTAGCACTTAATTCTTTTATTGATAATTGTGTACAAGTGTAAGGAAAGGAGGGTGATGAATGCACACCACACACATAGCTGTAAGAGGACAGAGGATAGTAAGTGGCATATTCATCAATCACTCTCCACCCTACTTTGTTTAGACAAGGTCTCTAGGGATGGTCATCTAGAGATGGCTCCCTGGTTAAGAGATCTGACTGCTCTTCCAGAGGACCAGGATTCAATTCCCAGCATGCGTATTGTAGAGCTCACAGCTATCTGTCTGTATCTCCAGTTTCAGGGAGTCCTATGCCCACTGCTGGCCTCTGCACAGAGCTGGCATGAAAATGATGAAGACAAACAACATGGTTGTACATGAAGGAAAAACATGGGAACACATAAAGGAAAATTAAGAACTTAAAAATGTATTTCCATTTTAAAATAAAAGTACTACTACATTAGGAAAATATTAACACTTTCTGGAGAATGTTTACTTTTAACTAACTACAAGGACTTTAAATAATTTCAGTAGCTTAAGTTAACCAAGTTCCAAGTTAAACAACCTACCTTTACTAAGAATTATGGGACTAACATCATGAAAATTTAACATAATGTCTTTGATTTTCTCTTACAATTTTACATAAAGTTATACTGTTTACATATTAAAGAAAGGAAAGCAGAAAATTATTTGTTAGAGGACTAGAAATCATTTCAACTACTCAAAGAGGTACTTACAATGCATGCTTCTGTCTTCCCTCTCTGAGACCTTGAATGTAATACACCAGATTGTCAAAGAAGAGCTTCATCATGTTCAGTTCTTTTTCTGCCCACCTGGCCCAATTAAAAGAAAATAATAATTTTAAAAGGGAAAGAGAACAAAAGATATACCTGAAAAGAATAAAGTGTAAGACATCTTCAAATGTGTAAGTTTTTGTCTTGATTTGGCTTGGCTGATTTTCAAGACAGGGTTTCTCTGTGGAGCTCTGGCTGTCCTGGGACTCGTTCTGTAGATCAAGCTAGCCATAAACTGTTGGGATTAAAGATGTAAGTAAGCATGCCCAGCTGACAACAAAACACCTTTAGTCCCAGCACAAGGGAAGCAGGGTACATCTCTATGAAGACCATGCTGGTCTACTTTGCAAGTTCCAAGCCAGCCAAAGCTGTATTAATAAGACTCTGTTCCCAAACAAACAAACAAACCCTCATAATTTTTCCTCCTGGGCTGGAGAGATGGCTTGGTAGTAAAGACACTGGTTGCTCTCCCAGAGAACCCCCAGGTTCAAGTTTCAGCACCCACTTAGCAATTCACCACTATTACATCAATCCCTGAGGGTAAAATGCCTTCTAGCTTTCACAGGCACTGGACCCATGTGATACACATAACATGAAGATAAAACACGCAAACACATAAAATTTAATTAAATAAATAAAATGAACTTAAAGTAAGAATTTAAAAAGTTTTCATTTATTACTTTATTTTTCATGTTTTTTTTGGATTTTTTGTAGGTTTGTTTTTGCTTAAGTGTTCATCTGTGCACCATTTGCATGCAGTGCCAAAAGGAAGCCAGAAAAGGCTGTCAGCTCCACTGAGACTAGTGGTTTTAAGTTGCCATACGGATGCTGAGAATCAAATCCTAGAAATGGCACCTGTGCTCTTAACTGTTGATTCATCTTTCCAAACCCATAATTAGGGTTTGAAACAACAAAAAACAAACAAACAAAAAAAAACTAACACTCGTGGAGGGACAAAATTACTCATTTGGTTTCCCTTTGTTTTGGAGACCATCTGATGAACTCACTATGAGCAAGAACTGGCTACAGAGCAAGCACCAAGTGAAGTAGGCAACAAAGTCAGATTGTCTTAAATCAAAAACAATACATAAACCAAATGAAAAAGCCTAAGAGATTAGAGTGTGAGATATACATGACACACCAATTGCTGAGTACCGGGGTAACTACTAAGCATAGGAGTGCAGAGCTTTTTCCTATCAGTAGACTACCCTTCAAGGAATTATTTTAACATTCATTAATCATAACTCTCCATAGGTATAAGGGAATAATAAAGTAGTATTAAGATTATCACTATAAGGCAGTTTTGTACCATATTCTAGTGAAAGGAAAACCTAAGACAACGTGAATATTTATTTTACTACAGATCATATTCAGTATTCTACAGTGGTCACATATAATATAAACCTTCTCCCTAATATTAGAGCATCAATATCATTCTCAAACTACAAAGAAAACAAGTTTACCTATAAATAAATAATGTTCATATGGGGAAAAGACAGCAAAGAATAGCAAAATATTTAAATTATAAAACCTAATTTCTCTCCTTAGGCACAGAAAAAGCTACTACAAAATCTGATAATATAACTTGCAAAAAAATCTTAAAAAGAATTTTTATCTTTTATTCACTTACATTGTAATCCAATGTGTATCATAACTGCTACCAAACTGTTGAAAAGTACCAAACAGTTTTGGAAGAAGACGAAGTGAAATCACTACTGATCTGAAACAGTAAAAATACATATTCATAGAATAAAACAAGTAACTCCTAAATATCACAGAAATCCAGTCCTTAAGAATCTTAAACATAAAATTTCTTAATGTACTTTACATAGAAGTACATCCTTACAAAAATAATTTTGTTCATAATGCCTATTTATGTTTAGTTTCAAAATTTTCAAACCAAGACTTAAACTAAAACTTAGGAAGCAGTGGTGTGATGCACGTCTTTAATCCCAGCACTCAGAAGGTTGGAGGAGTTTGATGCCCATCCTCCTGGGCTACAAAATGAGTTTCAGGGCAGGCTCCAAAGCTACAGAGAAACCGTTTTGATGGGAAAAAAAAGAAAAAAAGAAAAGAAAAGAAAAAAAATGTGTGTGTGTGTGTCTCACATGTCGCAAGACACATGTGGAGGTCAGAAGATAACTTCTCTAAAGTCTGTTCTCCTCTTTCCTATTGTTGGTCAAATGGAACAAGCTCTGGTTTTTAGTCTTGGCAGCAGCAACTTTACCTACCTGAACTTTCTTTTCAAAATAAACCTTGTATGGAGAGCTGATGTTCAAAAGACTGCAACAAGGAAGTTACTCTGCTACTTATAAAATCACTCCCCAGAAACAGGCCGTCTATGACTGGACTGGTTTAGTGCCAGACGTCACAGAAACATGCCATCATGTCAGAGAGGGGCCCTCTTTCTGGTCTCATTCATTACTTGTGCAGAAACAAGGTCTCACTATTTAGTTCAGATTGGCCTCAGATTTACAATTCCTCTCTTAGCCTCTCAAGATCTGGGATTATAGACATGTCTGACAATAAGTAACATTTTCTACATTGTAAAATCTGTTTTACTGCAGTATGCATGACATAAAAACTTTATATATTCTATGTACTCAACTCTATGAGTTCCTAACTTCATTCTTTTACACATGCTAGAAGTTGAGACAAAAAAAAAACCCTTATCTCCTTAGAATGATTGTTTTTAGATACGTTAATTTCACTTCTTCAGCTTCTTTATATACAATATGAGAACGTTCAAGAACTTTAGATGCAGTTTGAACAAAATAACCACACTGTGTTGCGAGTATCAAAGGTAAGTTGTGTATAGAAGTATCATAATGAATCCAATTATTTAGAAAATAAATACACTCTAATCATTAAAAAAAATATAACATAGGGGGCTGGAGAGATGGCTCAGAGGTTAAGAGCATTGCCTGCTCTTCCAAAGGTCCTGAGTTCAATTCCCAGCAACCACATGGTGGCTCACA
>NW_004949107.1:9397167-9429675 GCF_000317375.1 Microtus ochrogaster | reverse complement strand
GGTCCTGAGTTCAATTCCCAGCAACCACATGGTGGCTCACAACCATCTGTAATGGGGTCTGGTGCCCTCTTCTGGCCTGCGGGCATACACACAGAATATTATATACATAATAAATAAATAAATTAATAAAAAAATACAACATAGTATTATTAATCCTTTGCTTATGGTAGAGAGTAGCTGATCTGGGTGTTGAATAAAAAGAGAACTACCCCTGAGAGACAGTGTTGACTTTTAAGAAAAATATCCCTAAGCAGAACATGGAAATCACAACAGCTGAGGGGTGACTGTATCTATATAGTAAACACTATGAAAACAACACACCCATTCTATACAAGGGCACAAAAAGAACTGTTACTCAACAAGAAAAAATTGTATTTCTTCTTTACCTGTTGTTCCCTAAGTTTTCAAGGCAGCCTTCAATGAATCTCATTCGAATCTGTCTATCCGTAAACCAACAAACCAACGAACAGAGAAGTTTCTCTGCCTCATTTATTAATCCTTCAGAAAGGTTAACCTACAAAAATATATAGTTATTACTTATTTTGACTGCATTTTGCTGTAATTTTTAAGTCCTTCTGGATTTATTATACAACTTACTGCATCATCATCTTGCACTATGTCCCATAATAAAGTGTTTCCTTTCTTGCAGACATTATCCAAATTAATGTCTGTCACAGCATTACTATTGAACTGATGCTTATGAACTGCAGGTCCTAAAGAACAAAAGATAAAACATTATAGAAGATGACAGTGGAGTGTAATCAGGAATGACAGAATTTGTAAATGAGCAAATCCAAATAAAAGTTTAAGAATAAACTTTGAGATTACAAAATATTAGCAATTACTTCACTAATGAATAAACATCAATAGGTCTGTTTATAATTAAGACTAAAGTAAAATAAGTTTTCATTCTATTGTCTCTAATAATTGTAATAAATATGAATATGTCATAACAAGAGAACTGTATGAATTCCTGTAACTCTTATGAAGCATATAGGTAACTTTTCTGAAATAAGTAAATAAGACTTTAATCATGAGCCGGGCGGTGGTGGAATATGCCTTTAATTCCAGCAATCTAGAGGCAGAGGCAGGCATATTTCTATGGGTTCGAGGCTAGCATGGTCTACAGAGCAAGTTCCAAGACAAGCTACAAAGCTACAAAGAAACTCTGTCACAAAAAAAAAAAAAAAACCTTAGTTTTTTATTATCTGTTTATTTTTGCAGCCTGACTACTGTTTCCCCTTCTCCCAGTCCTCCAACCTCACCTCCACTCTACATCCCCATATCCATTCCTCTTCCATTTCTATTCAGAGATGGGTGTCAATCAAACATGGCATATCAAGTTGAAGGCTTGATAAAACAAACCAGTAAGAGTTGGTAAGGGTTCTAAAAGTTGGAACAAGAGTCAGAGACAGCTCCAGCTCCCACTTTTAGGAGTTCCAAAAAATTCTATGTCTATCACTATGAATCAAACTCATGTCAAGTCGGTCAAAAACTTCAACATAAAACCAGATACACTGAATCTGACAGAAGAGAAAATGGGGAATTGCCTTCAATGCATTGGCATGGGAGACCACTTCCTGAACAGAACACGAAGGCACTAAAACAGGACTTCATGAAACTGAAAAGTTCTCAAAAGATACTGTCAAAAGTACAAAAAGGAGCCTAGAGAACGAGAAAATAACTTCGTCACACCCATGTCTGACAGAGGGTTAATTTCCAAAATATATGTAGAACTCAAAAAATCAAATATCAATAACACAAATAACACGATTAAAAAAACGGGGACAGATCTAAATAGAATTCTCAACAGAAGAATCTCAAATGGCTGAGAAACACTTAAAAGAAATGCTCAACATCCTTAGCCATCAGGGAAATTCAAATAAAAATGACTCTTACACCTGTCATAATGGCTAAGACCAAAACCACAAGTGACAGCTCCAGCAGGCAAGGACACGGAGCAAAGGGAATACTCCTTCAATTCTGGTGGAAGTGCAAACTTGTACAGTCACTTTGGAAATCAAAATGGCAGTTCCTCAGAAAATTGGAAATCGATCTACTTCAAGACCAGCTATACCACTCTTGGGCATATACCCAAAAGACACTCATCATACCACAAGAACACTTGGTTTTTTGTTTGTTTTGTTTTTCTTTCTTTAAAAAAGAGGAAAAGGTTGAGCATAGTGGCATAGTGTATACCTTTAACTCTAGCACTCAGAAGCGTAAGCAGGTGGGATCTCTGTGAATTCCAGGTCAGCAATGTTACCTGGTGAGACCCTGCTAACCCCATCCCCCAAAAAGATCTTGGACAAAAAGGGAAAAAGACTGAAGAGCACTGGCTGCCCTTCCAGAGGACTCAGGTTTGATTATCAGCACGCTCATAGTAGTTGACAACTGTTGTGCAACTCCAGTCCCTGAGGGTCTGCATTGGCACTGCATGCACATTGTGCACAGACATACTTGCAGGAAAAACATCATTATACATAAAAATAAATAAAATCTGTATTTAAAAAATGTATTGGGATGGGCAATGGTAGCTCAAGTCTTTAATCCCAGCACTCGGCAGAGACTGTGAGTTCAAGGCCAGCCTGGTCTACAGAGTGAGTTCCACCGTAGGCTCCAAAGCTAAAGAAACCCTGTCTCAAAAAATAAAACAAATGTATTGGATGATTTACTTCAAATAGACAATTTAATCAAAAGATTCTAATAGAACAAATCAGATTTCCTAAACAACAATTCTCCAAAGCAACCATTATTTTATACTCTTCATAAACTTTCAACTGTTGCACATTTAAAGATATTTTAATTTATGTGTATCAGCGTTTTGTCTGTGTGTATGCATGTGACAGAGTATCAGATCCCCTGGAACTAGAGTATCAGACATTTGTGAACACCCTCTGGGTGCTGGGAATTGAATCTAGGTCCTCTGGAAGGCAGTCAGTGCTCTTAACTGAGCCATCTCTCCAGTCCCATCACTGTACATTCTTTAATATCACTCTTCAAATTTACCCATTCTGATGCATGTATAGTACTAACACATTTAAATATACTATTATCATTTCTTCTTTTATAAAGAAACTGTTCATAAATTTTGTCCAAGTTTTCTGTTCTTGTTTTGGAAAAAGTGTTTTAGTATACTGCCCAAACTAATCTCAGATTATTCTGCTATGGAAATCCTTCTGTATAAACCTTCTGATAACGTGAGAATATAAGCATACATGACACCTGGTCTCCATATCCAAATTTTACTGCTTATCTCAATGGAGTTGAAGGGATTCAGTAAAATATTAATACTTTTATTGAGTTTGGAGCATTATTATACAACAATTTGGTTTAATTTCTACCTTCATAAAGTAAAAGTGTAAAAACTAGAAATTAAAAGGAAAATACACAACAAAAGAATGGTAACAACTTGGGCTGGAGAGATGGCTCAGAGGTTAATGGCATTGCCTGCTCTTCCAGAGGTTCTGAGTTCAATTCCCAGCAACCACATGGTGGCTCACAACCATCTGTAATGAGGTTTGGTGCCCTCTTCTGGCGTGCGGGCATACACACAGACAGAATATTCTATACATAATAAATATTTTTAAAAATTGGGGAATGGTAACAACTTGATTAACATGGCATCAAATTAATTCTGGTGGCCTCAAACTACCTTGAAAGAACACACTCACAATAATACTGTTTCTCTAGTCTGACAGTGATCTTTTACCAAAAACCCAATCTACCAGATTTTTTTCTATTGTAACACTCTATCATTCCAAAACCTAACCTGGTATGTGCTGATGGTTTATAATCAAGAAAAGGGTTAAATGTCTTTAAATTGACAATTCTAAATATTATTTCCCCTTTTCCTTTTCTTTCTCTTTCCTCCGTATTTCCTACTTCATTATCATCACCATCTATTGTTATGTTGATGTTTGGAAATAGAGGGTTGCTTTCTATATAGTACAGGCTGGCCTCAAGTTTAGTATTCCCTACTTGAATACTGGGACTATAGGCATGGCTCTATTATTCTTTAACTTCAGTCTCGATTCCTTCAAAACTGGTCCGGTTCTATTACCTTCTTATATTCAACTGAAAGTGATGTAACTAACCATTTCTCAAACATTTTCATTACCAAAATAAAGAAAAACTTTGCTCTCCCTAACTCCAAGCAATCTGTACCTCTGTCTCTATAAATCTAATCACTCTACATACTTCACATAAATGGAATTATATGCTATATGATGATCTTTTGCATTCTTTTTATCTGTGGGTCATAAATTTCTAAAATTCAAATCTATCATAATCACATTTTCCAAAATGTCTTACAGATCATTAATATACATTGTCTTTGCTAGGTGACCATCATTTTATGAAAAAATACTCAATAGCACAATACTTGCTGACAATGCAAAAAGCCCTTGCTTCTAAGACCCCAGTACCTCAAACAAACAAAAAGGCCTCATTTACTCTCATCATGGAGTGTTCATAATTGTCTTGACAAAAAAAAGCTATTGCTTAAGTTATTTTGGCACAACCATTTAAACATAAGATCAGCAGTTTATTGTTTTTAACCATGCAATTAAATTAGTCCTGGTTTGAACAAGGTAATACTGATTTACTTAAAATCTTACCTTGACTAAGATGTTCGTGGTAAATAGATGCTAAATTGGGAAGATGTTGTTGAAGATGAGATGTTAATTCTGCATGTGAATTGATCTGAACTAGTTCCTCTTCACATCCAGATTCTTCACCATCAAAATCAGCCATATTTTTTTCTGACTTTGCACTGACTTGCGAGCTACTGCAACTGACATCATCTGCACTTAGCATATCATCAACCATATGTCTACAACACACAGAAAACCATAAACTTAGTAATTACCAACTTTTACTCATCTATTTATCTGTTGCTAGCGATTAAACCCAGGTCTTATTGCAGGCTATGCAAGCATTCTACTACTGAGCTGTATCCTAGCCCTTGAAACTATAAACTTAATTGGAAACCTTTTTTGTTTGTTTATTTTTTTCAAAATCAGGGTCTCACTATGTAGCTCTGGCTGTCCTGGACCTCACTGTGTAAATCAGGTTGATCTCAAATTCACAGAGATCCACGTGCCTCAGCCTGAGTACTGGGATTAAAGGTAGTATGGGATTAAAGATACTATGCTTTGCTATAAGCTTTTCTTTTTAAAAATCTCTTCGGTAACATTTAGCACAAATTATTCCATACTCAGAAACTAAACAATGTGGCGTTTAGTTGAAATTGGGTTGAAACATTTTAACAATATATAATATTGAGACCTTTATGAATACTATAGACTCTAATATATGGAAGTTAATTTTATAACATATAAGCATTATATTCAATAATATATGAATATTAATATACCTCACTACAACTTCAAAAACAAACATTTTAGGTAATATTAGTAATAAATGTTATGTAGTATTACATAAACTCAATTTTATAAAATATGAAACCATAAGTTTTCTTTACATTTGTTCATGTAAGTACATTATCAAATGATATCGTAGAGAATACAAAATATTCCAATTTAAGGTAGCAATCTAGGAAGTTGTTGCTAACTGAACAAGACCCAAAGTATAGATCAACAGTATACCACAAACTTAACATGAACAATGCCCTGCGTTTAATCCTCAGCACCACCAAAAAACGTAGAGTCTCCAAAGATATTTCCTTCAACTCAAAAATGAACTGCTTAAGTTCATTTCTAAATATTACAACACTGGGTATATTTCAAGATAGCAAAGACAAAATGATGATGAAATAAAAAAAAAGATCAGGACTGATACAAAGACTCACTATATATATACAGAATATGGAAAAGCCATAAGGAAAATTTCAATTATCAAAACTTTTGGGGTAGACATTTAAGGTCTACTAATTTTGAGTGTTTAATTTATTATGAGAGTGGATCAGTACTATAAAAGACATCCAATCTCTGAAACTAAATATACTTCTCTGCACCTTCGTTTTATCCACATGCTACCACTTTGTCATTATCATGAGTGCTGCTAAGGACCATCTATAATGTGAGGTATTAGCCAAATGTTCTAATTAAAAGTGATTTGGCTAAATTGGTGATATTTAACAATGTCTAACTACATCTTTTATTTTTGTTATCGTTACAAATGAAGGGATACTGGCATCTACAGATAGGGGCTGAGGATGTTGCAACCATGAACAATATCAAGGAAGTATTCAGACAGTTAAGAATTCAAAACCAAAGAATCACATGGTTCAAAACATCAATAGTGTCAAGAGTAAGAAACACTGCCCTGAGCTGGAAAGATGCTCAGCAGTTAAGAGCACTGCCTGTTTTTCAAAGGACACAGGTTCATGGTAGTCCACAACTGTCTGTAACTCCAGTTCCAGGGGATGTGACATGCAGGCAAAACACCAATGCACATAAAATAAAAATAAATCATTAAAAAGATAAAACAAATAAGCCTTTAAAATTTGAATGCCCTTATGATAAGAATAAAAAGGAAGTAACATTAAAATGAATACATTTATAGCTAGAGTTCATGTAACTAAACTAAATTTTGGAAAATTTAGCAAAACAGCAAGTCTTTTGTAGAAAATTCATCCCGATAAACCGAACATTTGTTTCACCACAAACCCAAATTTTAACTAGTTATACTGACAATAAATAACAGGTTAAAATTAATTACACATTTGTAGTAATCAAGGTAGCCCATGAAATTCTCACAATAAACCCCTAATAGTTTATTTTTGTTTTGCTTTTTAATGAAAAAGAGGGTTTTCAGGAATGTTGGCCATGATTGTTTTGGTTTTCATTTTTTAAAAAGGAGGTTTACAGGTATAGGTCTGACACAAGCCTGGAATTCCAAGCAGATGCAGGCAGATCTCTGTGAGTCTGAAGACAGTGAGACCAGATCTCAAAAAAAAAATAAATAAATAAATAAACAAATAAAAAAGATAGAAAAAGAAAAAAAAGAGACAGAGAAATTAAAAACTTAGTCCTACTTATTTCTTACTTCTATAAGTAACAGAAGCAGTTATTACTAAATAGATATACTTTACAAACACAAAAATCTTTTACAACAGATACCCTTACAATAGTAATCCTAAAATTAGAAGGCAGTGTTTTTCATCAACATTTAACTCAAGTTGCTACAAGCAATCCTACATGTGCTTTTAGGCAACAGCTATAACAAAAGAGTTGAAGATCCAAATTTATGCTGCCTAGTACAGCATTTGCTATGCCCACTTGGCCATTACAGAGATGTATTGTGACTTTAGCATATAAACTGAGGGGAGTCAAGGATATAGCTTAGTAGCAGATGCTTGCATGGCATTTGCAAAGTGCTGGGTTTAATTGCCAGCTCTGCAATGGCAAAAATACATGTAATATTTATTGAATACTTAAATAGAAAAGGAAAAGTATTTCAGGTTTTATATCAGTTAATGTGGTTATGATCTTTAAGTATTACTTGCTTAAATAAAATATGTAATCAAAGTGAACCTTACGTTTTTTCAGTCCTGATTGAACCCAGGGCCTTGAGGTACACTAGCAGCATTCACATTACCTTACATTTTGCATTTTCTTAAATTGACAACAAAAAATTTATCATTATCTATTTGAGAATTAAATAGTACTCAACTAAAATAAATAGCAACTAAAAAAGTAATAGCAGTATTTCACTATAAGAAACACAAATACAGCATTTATTTTTAAGCATTCTTACCCATCATGGTGGTGGTGGTGGTGGTGGTGGTGGTGATGATGGTGGTGGTGATGATGGTGGTGGTGGTGGTGTTGTGGACCAATAAACTGCCGACAATTAAACAAATCATTCCCAATAGTCTCCCCAAGGAAGTCCCCACTTCGTGTGATACAAGACTCCTGAGAACCTTGTGCTATGTGTGCAGAACTCATTTCCGCTGAAATATCATGCTCTGGGTCTTCAGAGTGAGCACAGGCATCTAGCATTCGTATTCGATTATCTACAGGTGGCAATGACTCAGTATTAAAAACCAGGTCCTTTCCTGTTCCACTGCTTGTCCCGTTTCTTTCAGATGTGCCTTGGGATTCCCCCAAGCAAATGCCTGCTTGACTTTCTAACTTTCTGTTTCGAAGTTCTGTACCACAACTGTTTTTGGGAGGGTTGTGACCATGATCATCATCTTCCTCTTCTTCTTTAAGGGCTTCAATGTCTGCAATGTCTTCTGATTGCACCTCACTTCCAGGACTACCAGCTGACTGGCTCGCATGGCTTGAGTTGACTCCATTACTAGATCCATCACTATGTCCACTACTGCTACCAGGGCCACTGCTTCCATCTTCACCACTGTTAGCAGTTTCGTCAGAACTTCCTTGCATGGATTCCTATATTTATAAACAAATATATTAATTCAGAACAGTGAGAGAGAAACTGGCATGTAGATAATATGTGTTAATATTTTTAAAAAATCACCACATTTATTTCTAGTGTCTCTATGAACATGTGCTATGACATGTGGAGTACACGTGAAAGTCAAGGACAGCTTTTCAGGAACTGCTTCTCTTCTTCTTCTGGGGATCCTACGGGTCCTTGGTTTGTCAGACTTGATGGCAAGTGCCTTTACATCTGAGCCATCTTTTGAGTACCACAACAAGTTTTGGGTTTTGTTTGTTTGTTTGGTTGGTTGGTTTTTAAGACAGGGTTTCTCTGTGCAGACTGTCCTGAAAATGGAACTCACTCTGTAGACCAGGCTGGCCTCAACACAACAAATTTTTTGAAAATGTTGGCAATAGTATTGCATTATTATCTTTGAAAACTACAAAATAAATATAAAACTCTAAGGATGTCCAAAGTCCTACATAAAGAAACTGAAGAGTGGTATTATCCCCAGGTCAAATTAAAACAGATTTTCTAAATCCTATGACAAGAGACCTCCGTATCACTTACCTCGGTGTCAGAAAGTCGTTGCTGCACATGCTTGGTTCTATTAATAAGCTGCTCATCCATTTCAATGTCACTGGCTCCACTCTGATGTGTATCACTGTTGTCACTACTTTGAGGACTTGCTGCAGGAGACCCTAAAATCAATTTTTAAATCTTATTTCTGATTTAAATTAACATGCATCTGATAGGACACCACACTTTGATTCCTTGAGTTACTTATCAAAGTTTATGCTAAGAAACCAAACTACAGCTCTAAATTTGTTGTTTCTAAAAAGGATAAAAATAATCTCAATTAAAATCTAGATACTAATGATTTTAAGCAAAACTGGTAAGATGAGGTATGGGGCTATAGCTCAGTGGTGCAGTCATTTGCTGTCTAGCAGGTTTAAGACTACAAGAGTAGTTGAAAACAAAGCAAAAAGGCAAGATGAATATTTTAATAATGTCTTTTTCTCAAATAAAATTGTGACTCGAGCATACACTGCATAAATATATAAACTACACAAGATCCACAAGCTCAAAAATCACAAAAACTCCAAGTCACACTGTCATGCATTTCTAAGGCTCGACTTACAAGGTGAAGGAGCTGCTCTCCTCAGCTCTTCTTCCTCTGAAGGAAAAGGAAAAAAACAGGAGGAAAACATTCTAAGTGACTGACCTTCTCTGAGACAATACAGACGTTGTGTATGTATGTAAGATACTGATAGGGAAACCTGTCAATTATTGTGGGTATCTGCACAGAAAGACAGTAGCATATGATGTCAAAAGAAAACTGGGTTTAAGTGCATAAAGTTTTAAAAATTCCTTCAAAATAATTCATACATGCAACAAAAAAGTTAAAAAACTGATATGCAAAGTTAAAAAGAACCATTATTACGTTCTAATCTTTAATCAATTCATACAAAGCCTACTTCCCATTCCAAATAGGAATCCTGCCCCAAATCTCACTTAAAATGAAGGCAA
Source organism: Microtus ochrogaster (assembly GCF_000317375.1). Lineage (NCBI taxonomy): Eukaryota > Metazoa > Chordata > Mammalia > Rodentia > Cricetidae > Microtus > Microtus ochrogaster. The sequence continues at coordinate 9,419,790 of NW_004949107.1, read as the reverse complement.
ACTTCTGACTACCTCTTAAATATCTTATGTAAAAATGCATAGGATTTTAATGTGTCTCAGATTGTGTTTACTCTAAGATTTTAGAAGTCTAAACACAAAATTTATTTTTAATTCATACAATTCTTTAACGATTTACTTATGTATTTTATATATATGAGTGCTCTCCTTGCAAGTATGCTTGCATGACAGAAGACAGCGTTAGATCCCATTAAAAATGGTTGCTGGGAATTGAGTTCAGGACATTTGGGAAAGCAGTCAGTAATCTTTAACTATTGAGTCATCTCTCCAGCCCCTCAATTTATGCACTTCTTATATAAAACTTCCATTCCAGGCTAAGAATAATTTTACATATTATCTGTAGTACACTTATGACGAGATGGCGATAGTTAGAAAAGATGTAGGACTTTCTATGTATGTCTTTATTCAACAAAGATGTTGGATTTGGAGTGATATGAATTTTCAGATTAGGAGTGTTCAAACTGTACTACCAGGAAAAAATTGACACCTTATTAATAAACTCAAAATCCAATACAAGTTATTTCAAACAACAATATATTTGACTAACCTTTTTTATTTCCAATGGGCATATTAGTGTTTAATAAAGATGCAAAAGAACTCTGTTTAGATAGTTGGGCCTTAGCGGCAAGTGCATTATTCCACAAAGCTTTAATTAACATGGATGCCAAGTACAGTGTCTAAAAGAGAAAGATTAAGGTTAGAGCCTCTGGGGCAGGGCAGACATATAAGAAATTTAAAAATTCTAAATGAATTTAAATAGTACATAAACTATAACTTACGCTATTTGAACAATTATGCGAAATTCTAACATTCAAGAAACAAAACATATGAATTTATTCTCAATGTATTACCTGTTCAGTATGAACACTTGGCTCAAGAGCTGAGACCAGATTAAGTAAATGTCTAAGTGGCACAGGATCCAGATTCTTGATGAGTGAAGGGAATAAGTCATGAATATATCGACTACAGTGTTTGAGCTATAAAATAAGAAACAAAAGTTTAACAAGTTCCCCCAAGGAAATTTATTGATATGAAAAAGCTAGGTTGTACCACTGTGCTGTATTCCCAGTCCAGCTTGACTCCTCTATAATCCTCTATTGCATTTAAGCGTTGGAATATGATAAATGATGCTTTTCTTGTTATTTTTAAAAAAATTAGAAAAAACTAGGTTGTAAAATCGACAAAAACTTTATATACTGGTAAAATACTGATTTATAGTGTAAATGGCACTATTTTAAAAAATTGAAAACAAAATTTAACTGATTTATCTTAGCCAAACAAACTACAAGCTAATTTCTAGTCAGAAAAGGGAAGCAAATAAAAGCTTTCAGAATTCTAGTAATGAGAATTCCAATATCATTAATATAAAAAAAATTTAACGGGCTTTGGGAAATAGATCAGTGATGAAGTATTAGAGTGCGAAACCTTGGTATGATCACCAATGCTAAAAATAATGGCAATATGGGTGGAGAGATGGCTCAGGTGTAAGAGCACTGGCTGCTCTCACAGAGGTCATGAGTTCAATTCCCAGCAAACACTTGGTGGTTCACAACCATCTATAATGAGATCTTCCGACATGCAGACATGCCTGAAGACAGAACACTGTATACATAATAAACCAATCTTTAAAAAAAAATGACTATACTGTAGGCAATTAAAACCAAGAATAGCCGGGTGGTGATGGAGCATGTAATCCTATAACACATAAAAAGACAGAAAGCCTATAAGGAAAAACAAAAGAAAGGAAAAAAAGAGAAGAGAAAAAAGGAAGGAGGGAGGGAGGGAGGGGCTGACTGATGGACCAGACTCTAGTATTCCATGACAACAAAGAAACAGAAGGTAGATAGATCCCCTTACAATGAAGAGAGTAGCAGGGCATTAGGAAACAGGACAACATAGCACTTGAGACAGAAGAGTAAGGTGAGTCGTGGCGAATGCTGAGTTTAAGGTCAACTTAGGCTACAGGAAATACTGCCTCACAAGGAAAAGAAAAAAAAAGAGGGGGGAAGAAGAAAGAAAAAGAAAAGAAAGAGGAAAAGATAACAAATGTTTCAGAAGGATTACCATCTTCAGACAAACTGGAAAAGAATTTTCAACCCTGTACATTGCAAAAACCTTTCAAAGGCCCAAGGGTAGTACACATCCTTAAACCCAACACTTTGAAAACCAAAGGGAGGTGAATCTATCATTCTGAGGCCAGACTGATCTACACAGCAATAAAAAGAGCCTGTTTGTCTCTCATCTCACTCACACACATACACACAAACACACAAAGAGAGACAGACAGACAGAAACAGAGATATGGGGACAAAAAGAACACTTTAAGACAAATAAGAAGATAAGAGTACATGGCATAGAAGACCAGCAAGATGGATCAGCAGCTAAATATACCTGAGTTCAATCCCTATACCTTATACCTATATGGCTTAAGGAAAGAACTGATTTCTGCAATTTGTTCTCTGACTTCCACATTATCTAAAAGGGGTTAAAAGAAATCCTTCAAGAAAAGAATGACTAAACAAAAGATCATGAATAGAACAATTTAAAAAACAAAGTTAAAAAAAAAACCACCTAAAGCTGAAAAGTCCAATAATTGAAATGGAAATATACACCACAGGGGTTTAAACCTAGGTGTGAGCTGTAAGAAATATCAGAGAGGCTGGAGAGATGTCTCAATGGGTTAAGAGCACTTGCAACCCTTGCCAAACCCAGTCAATAAAGCACACAAACACATGAGACCATGATTCACATACTGAGCATTCATGTAAAAAACTAGGCATGGTCGTGCACCTATAATCCTATAACACATAAAAAGACAGAATAATTCCAGGGATTGCTGGTCAAGCTAGTCTAGCTAAGTGACCTCCAGGTTAAACGAAAAAACATTCATCTAAAAAATAAAAAAACAAAACAAAAGAAAAGCCACAGGTAGAGCATGAGTAAGGAATATACCTAATGTGGACCTAAGGCCTTCAAATGCACATACTTGTGCATAACTACAGAAAGAAAAACATGTATATACTCGAATATGTGACAGAATTAAGAGAAAATCAAATAATGACTGAATGAATCCCAAATAACTTGTCCCCAAAGCAAATAATTGAAAAACCAAGGCAAAAAGACTACTGCACCCCCCCCCGAAATTGATTAGCACACATTAGTAACCTCCATACAAAAGAAGTCAAAAGTATTAAAAAGTATGGGCTGAGAAATGGCTCTGTGGTTAAGATCACTGGCTGCTCTTCAGAGAACCTGGGTTTGGATTCAAGCAGCCACATGGTGGCTCAGAACCTTCTTTAAATCCTATTCCTGGGAATCAGACACTTCCATCTGGCCACTGCAAGTACTAGGCATGCAAGTGGTACACATACACACATTCAGGTAAAACATCCACACACATAAAAATTGCTACTGTCTAAGGAGGCAACTCACCTTTGAGAATTCCATACTCATGGTTCTCAAGTATATCTTACTTTCTAATTACCACTTTTCTTTCTCTTAAACCTAGGCTTAGAATTTACATTAACTGAAATAATAAACTCCAAATCTACTTAAAACACAGAAACAGAGCATGTTCAAAGAAGGTAAGGAGCACAACACTTCTCCAAAATCTGCCACTACCAAGTTTCCTCATGAACATTCAAGCAAAAATATTCAATAAACAATGACAAGCCGAATCCAAGATCACATCAGAAATATCATCCACCACAACCAAGTAGGCTTCATCCCAGAGAGGCAGGGATGGTTCAACATATGAAAATCTGTCCATGTAATCCACCATATAAACAAACTAAAAGAAAAAAGGTCACATGATCATCTCATTAGGTGCTGAAAAAGGGTCTTTGAAAAAAGACACTATCCCTTCATGATAAAATTCTTGGATATATCAGGTATACCTAAACACAATAAAAGCAATATACAGCAAGTCAACATCAAACTAAATGGAGAGCCTAAGTCATTCCACTAAAATCAGGATCAAGACAAGTTTGTCTACTCTCTCCATATCTATTCAATATAGTATTTGAGGTTCTGGCTAGAGCAGTAAGACAACAAAAGGAGATCAGGGGATAAAAATTAAAAAGAAAAAAGCCAAACTTTCACTATTTACAGATGATATGATAGTATACTTCAGTGACCCCAAAAATTCTGCCAGGCAACTCCTACAGATGATAAATACCTTAATAATGTGGCAGGATAAAAAATTAACTCAAAAAAATAAAAAACCACCAAAAACACAACCTGTAGCCCTCCTATATACAGCTGATAAACAGACTGAGAAAAAAAAAAAATCAAACAAATATCACCCTTCATAACAGTCACAAACATTAAAATATCTTGGGGTAACTCTAACCAAATAAGCAAAAGACCTGTATGACAAGAAAATTAAGTCTTTGAAGAAAGAAATTGAAAGATCAGAAAATGGAAAGATCTCCTATTCTTATTCTCCTGGAAAGGTAGAATTGACACAGTAAAAATGACAATCTTACCAAAAGCAATCTACAGATTCAGTGACATCCCCATCAAAATCCCAGCACAATTAATAAACCTTGAAAGAACAATATTAAATTTCATATGAAAAAAAAATCCAGGATAGCCAAAACAGCCCTGTACAATAAAGGAACATCTGGCAGCATCACCAATCCCTGATGTTAAACTCTATTATAAGAGTTACAGTAATGAAAACAGCTTGGTATTGGCACAAAAATAGACAGGTGGACCAACAGAATCCAAGAGTCTGATATTAACCCAAACACCTATGAACAACTGATTTTTTTTTTTTTACAAAGAAGCCAAAAGTATAAAATAAAAAAAAAAGAAAACATCTTCAACAAATGGTGCTGGTATAACTGGATGTCAACATGTAGAAGAACGCAAATAGATATCTGTATCTATCCCCATGAACAAAACTCCAAATGGATCAAAGACCTCAACATAAATCCACACTGAACCTCATAGAAGAGAAAGTGGAAGTACCCTTGAACACATTGGCACAGGATACCACTTCCTAAAAAGCATACCAGTGACATACACACTGAGAGCAACAATTAATAAACGCGACTTTCTGAAACCGAGAAGTTTCTGTAAAGCAAAGGACACGGCCAGCAAGACAAAACAGCAGCCTACAGAATAGGAAAAGATTTCACGGGGGCTGGAGAGATGGCTCAGAGGTTAGGAGCATTATTTGCTCTTCCAAAGGTTCTGAGTTCAATTCCCAGCAACCATATGGTGGCTCACAGCCATCTGTAATGGGGTCTGGTGCCCTCTTCTGGCGTGCAGGCATAAACACAGAATACTGTATGCATAATAAATAAACATAAAAAAAAAGATTTCACCAATCCGACATCTGACAGAGGGCTGATTTCCAAAATAAGCAAAGAATTCAAGAAACTAGACATCAAAATGCCAAATAATCCAATTTAAAAATGAGGTACTGATCTAAACAGAGAATTCTCAACAGAAGAATCTCAACTGGCCAACAAGACGCTTAAGGAAATGCTCAACAACTTTAGCCATCAGAGAAATGCAAATCAAAACAATTCTGACATACCATCTTACACTGATCAGAATGAATAAGATTGAGTGTCCAAATTTGTGGCACAAGAGTGTCCAAATTTAAATTTCCTATTATTATTATTATTATTATTATTATTACTACTACTACTACTATGCTGAAGGTGGAAGAATCATTTTAATTATTAGCCACATTTTTCTGAAGTTCATTTTCTACTAATGGACTTCAAAACATTTTTCTGTAAATTGCTTTTCTTCTAATTATTCAGGAAAACTTCTGATTATGATACGGTTTTCCTTGATGCTTGAGAGAATCAAGCATCTCAAGTTCCAAATGTAAGTTTTGTGCTTGTGTATTAATTCATTAATCACTAAATAGACAGTTTAGTGCAAACAATGAGTCAGGTACTCTGCAGATTTTCAGCTCAGAACTAAATTGAACATAATGCTTATTATTATGCAATTGATAGTCTAGGGGATGATGCAAACATATAAACCCCTAAACTTAGCTCTTAGTTGGGGTACTGTAAAAAATGAATGTAAAAGAAATAGGAGGGAGCAATAAATTGTTCTTTCATGAGAAAAAAAGAAAAGAATGACTAAGATTGAAAACACTGATGACAGCTCATGCTGGAGAGAATGCAATCTTGTACAGCACCTTTGGTAAACAGCACAGCATTTCTCAGAAAACTGAGAATCAATCTACCTTAAGACCTAGTAATACCACTTTTGGGCTTATACCCAAAGGATACACACTCATACTACAAGAATATTTGCTCAACTATGTTTACAGCAGCATTATTTGTAATAACCAGAACCTGGAAACCAAGATGCCCCTCCACAGAAGAATTCATAAATAAAATGTGGTACATTTACACAATGGAGTACTATTCAGCAGTAAAAAAACAATGACATCTTGAAATTTGCAGGCAAATGGATAGAACTATAAACAAATATCTTGAGTGAGAAAAAGCAGATCCAGAAAGACAAACATGGTATGTACTTACTCATAAGTAAGTGGATATCAGACATAAAGCAAAGGGATAACCAGTCCACAATCCCAGAGAAGCTAGAACCCTCATCCACAAACAGATGAAAGCAGATGAAGAGATCCACAACTAACCACTGCACCAAGCTCCTGGAGTCCAGTGAAAGAGAGAGAGGAGCAAGAAATTATGAACAAAGGTGTCAAGACCATGGTGGGGAAACCCACAGAATCAGCTGACCCACGCTATTGGAATCTCACTGACTCCAGACAGACAACTGGAGAACCTTCAAAGGACTGAACTAGGCCTTATGAAGGCAAGTGACAATGGTGTGACCTGGACAGTATAGTGGGACCAGGATCTAACCCTAAAATATGAACTGACTTTGTGGAGCCCATTCTCTATGGAGAGATACCTTACTCAACCTAGGCACTAGGCACCAGGGTGGGGTAAGGGATGGTCCTGCCTCAAGGAGGTGATGGGACGCAATTAGTTGTCTTCCCAGTCTTCCCAGAGGAGGCTTATCGTCTCTGAGATCAGATGGGGGGAGGGGATGAGGAACTGGTATTGGTATATAACAAACAAACAAAGAAGAAAATAAATAAATGTAAAAACAGAGACACAGGCTAGAGCTTGAGAGATGGCTTAATGGTTAGGAGCACTAGATGCTCTTCAAAGGACCAGTGTTTAATTCCCAGCACCCACATGACAGCTCACAACTGCCTATAACTTCAGTTTCAGGAATCAAAACCTTCTTTGACTTCCATAGGTACTAGATGCACACAATGAAGACAGAACACGCAAGCAAAACCATGGATGTAAAATTTTGGTTTTATGGTTTTGTTGTTGTTGTTCTTTCCCAATACAGGGTTTCTCTTTGTAGCTTTGGAGCCTGCCCTGGAACTCACTCTGTAGACCAGGCTGGTCTCAAACTCACTGAGATCTGCCTGCCTCTGCCTCCTAAATGCTGAAATAAAAGGTGTAAGACAACACTGGCAGGCTAAAATTTAAAATTAAAAAGGGGGAAGGGGGCTGGAAAGACGAGATGGTTCATTCCTTAAGAGCATTGGCCATTCTTCCAGAGGACCTAGGTTCAATTACTAGCACCCACATGGCAGCTCACAACTACCTGTAACTACCTCCAGGGAAATCTATGCATTCGCAAAGACATGCATGCAGGGAAAAAAAAAATAACAAAAAAAAATGCACATAAAATGAAAACAAATAAATCATTAAAAAAATATAAGACAGAGACAAACAAATTAGATGAAAAGACAGGAGACATCTATTCGTGTCTCCAAGAAACATACCTTACCGTCACAGAAAAAAGCTATTTTAGGATGAAAGAATGAAAAAAGAGGTATTCCAAAGCAAATACAACCAGGAAAGGTAAGGATTTATATTACAGTACCTGACACAATAGACTTTAACCCTAACTGATAAAAAAAGACAAAGAAGGTTACTTCATCTAGGTATGGTGGCAGAAGAAGGCAGATCTCTAAGTTTTGAAGGCATCCTGGTCTACACAGTCAGTTCCAGGGCAGACAAGTCTATATATAAAAAGAAAAAGCTGTTAAATAGCTGGGTAGTGGTGGTGCATACCTTTAGTCCTGGGACTTGGGGAGACAAAGGCAGGCAGATTTCAGTGAGTTCAAGACCAGCTGGTCTACAAAGAGAGTTACAGAACAGCAAGAACTGTTATACAGAGAAATCCCATCTTGACAAAAACAAAAACAAACAAACAAACAAACAAAAAGATGCTGTTAAACATATAAAACATAATGTAGAAATTTTCGACTTGTGAGTCAGGATTCCTTTGGGGATCAAAACAACCCTTTCACAGGAGTCACCTAAGACCATTAAAAAACAGGTTATTTCTCTACTACAATTGATAACAGTAACAAAATTAGTTATAAAGTAGCAACAAAAATAATTTATGGTTGGAGTCACCATAACATGAGAAACTATATTCAAGGGTCAAAGCATAAGAGGTTGAGAACCACTACTCTAAGGAGCAAAAGGGACTAGGTAAGAATGTGAATGTGGAAGAAAAAGACCAGACTATAGACCATGAAGTTAGCAATCCCAGCTATGTATCATGACTATACAAACAAAGAAGTAAGGCAGTCTAAAGTACTAAGTTTACAAAACCACCAAAAGTAAATGTCACTGAGGGAAGGATGAGTTACTGTACAAATGAATCTGGGAGAAATACATAAAATGAATGATAGAAAAAAAATGAATATATGAATCCTTAAACCAAGATAAATTTTAGTTGAATCTAAGATGAGAATATAAAATACTAACAAAAAATACACAGGAAGAATATAAAGGGTAATTTAATTATTTTATAATCTAAGAAAAATAAAAGTATTTTATGACACAAATGACACAGGCTAGAAAAACAATCACATACTTTAAAATGAATGCCATCACTGTGCATGTGTAAATAAATAAAATGTATACATAGTGTCTAGATATATGACTCAAAGGTTAAGAGCACTGCTCTTCCACAAGACCCAAGATCCATTTCCAGCACACATGTCAGATAGCTCACAACCTCCTATAACTGTACTTCCAGGAAATCCAACGACTGGCCAACTCGAACACCAGCAATCATGTGGCACATTACCCACACACAACCCCCACACACATATACATAACTAAAATAATAAAAATGGATTACTTTAAAAGGAAAAATTAAGTGAAAATCATTTTATTAAAAACTTGTTCAGGCCAGGCGGTGGTGGTGCACGCCTTTAATCCCAGCACTCGGGAGGCAGAGGCAGGCGGATCTCTGTGAGTTCGAGGCCAGCCTGGTCTACAAGAGCTAGTTCCGGGATAGGCACCAAAGCTACAGAGAAACCCTGCCTCGGAGAAAAAAAAAAAAAAAAAAAAAAAACTTGTTCAGATACATGAGAGGCACTGGGTTTGAATATGAACACCACAGATACACACACAATCCAAAAAAAAAAAAAAAGATCAAAGGGCCACTAAGATGACTCAGTGGGTAAAGATATCTGCCTCCAAGCCTATCTGAGTTTGATTCCCAACACTAAGATGGCAGAAAGAATCAACTCCCACAAATTGTCCAGATTTCACATGGATGCCATGGCATATGAGCCCCACCGCAAATAAATAAATGTTTAAAAAAAGAATAAACAAATAAAGCAATCAATAAACAACAAATAATATAAGCAGATATTCCCAGAAAAGATATAAAAAGTATCTCAATCCCATTCATAATACAATAAATGCAAAATAAAATACTAATCTCTCTTTTCACTCACCAAATTAGCAAAAGAAAGAGTAAGAATCAAGTTTAATGACAGTAAATAAGGGAAGCTGAGAAAAAAGTGGCACTTCCCTATAAATAATCACAAGAAAAGCACACTCTGTTTTAACATATTAATTCTACTTCAGTAGGAATTAATCCTACATAAAAGTTTTGCATGAGTAAGTAATAACGATCAGATACTACAACAGTATCCTTTATAATAGAATGTCCAGAAGAAAATATGCCCATGAATGGATTTTTTAAAATTATTTCACATCTAAATGATGACACCACAGTCTTAAACAAAAGTATTAAGCAAGCTAGAGACGACTCCCTGATCAAGATCACACAGTACTCTTGCAGAATACCTGTGTTGGGTTCACCACCAACACAGAAGCTCAAAACTGCATCACAACTGGTTCCAGGAGATCTGACATAGGAATTTTGTTTTATTGTTTTTTCCCCCACACAAATGGTGCGCATATAGAAGCTCACACATATGTATAAATTACGTCTAAATCTTTTGAAAGCTATATAATCATAGATTAGATTAGATGGACAGACGGCTGGGTTTAAACTGTTAGTTCATGCCTATAATCCCAACACTCAGGAAGATAAATTCCAGGGTAGCCTAATCTACATAGCACCATGTTTTCAGAATATGAAACTAACCAAAATAAATAATAAAACACAAGTCTGTGGGAATACAATATTTATGAAAACAAAAGAGAAAAAAAAAATATATATATATATATATATACTGAGCTATGTATATGTTTGACTTATTACAAGGGACTAAAAAAACTGCTTCAGAGACTAAGGTGCAAGAAAAATGATAAATACTTCTGGTATTCATGAGGATTCCAGGGCCAGTATCATGAGCCACTGGTATTTGGTGCTCTCTCTCTCTTTTTAAAAATGTACATGTGGATTTCTATTTCGTGTGTAAATGCTTTCAGGCATTTGCGAGTCACTTGACATGAGCTTGGGAACCAACACTTAAGTCCTCTAACTTATCCTCTAAGTTTTCTTATCCTCTAAGCCATCTCTCCAGTCATATTATACTTTCATGTTTTAGATTTTTGAATTTTTCAGATGGATACAGGGCTACTCAAAAAGTTAAAGAAAAAAAAATAGCACAACATCCAGGCATGCTGGCAAAGCGTTTAATCCCAGCACTCAGCAGAAGTCAGTGGATGGGCCGTCTAGATCTACATAGTGAGAGCCTGATTCTAAGAAGGAAGGCAAGGAGGCAAGGAGGCTGGCTGCCACAGAAAAGAAACATGTAACAATCGTAATATCATGTTATAAGTGTCGATTTTATAAATAACAGGAAAATGTCTTTATTAAAACTGAGTAGTTTCTGTAAGTTTAGTGATTCTAACAGCCTGCCTTCTATCAGTAACATAATAACACATGGACTCAACCCAAACCTTAGAGGTCCCTATCATATCTTCCTCATGTCTTCGTTATCTTTCATAACAGTAGCGTTTAGAACATTTAAAAAAGCATTAATTAAATATGAAGTATTAGTATCACCTGTGCTGCAGCCCAAATGCAGTCAATATGCTGAGTACTCAGTCGTCCTTCTGCTGCCAAGAAATTCAAAATCACTTGGCACTGCTTAATAATCTAAAAAAGGAAAACTTGGTGTAGTTATTTTTATTTAAAGTGCCTTTATATAATAGATAACCAATATAACTGTCCACAAACCTCAATATGTAAATTTGGTCCAAATATATGTTCCACTACATTGTTGCTAATAAGCCAGTCAGCAAGTTCTTTTGCAATAGACCTAGGATCAAATGATTGAAAAAATAATTTTTAAAGCAATTTTCTCATGTCAAAAAAGACACAAAAGAAAACCTAGATTTGCTTCCATACAATACAAAGAATTATAAAAAATTGTTCACAATACTACAAAGCATAACTAAAATAAGTATACCCTGAATTTACAAACAATTAACAACTGAAAAGTTAAGGTAACAACACCAGCTACCAAGTCCTTAGACTTTGCTCCCAGACATTAATTTCCACAATAGGCACTGGAGCATTTGGGGAAAATTTTGCAATACCACTTCTATGATGAATTAAGCAAAGTAGGAAGTAGTTACCTAAGAGTTGAAAACATAAAGAATTATACCCAAGAACAAATTGCATGTCTCCTTCCTAATACTAATGAAGCTTCAAAATGAATGAAGTTATGTACAGAAGAAAATCACAAAAACAATACTTATATATTTTAATTATCTCTGGGTAGTTCTACTCAAGATATGATCTGTAAGATTTAATTTGGATAATTACTATATGAAATCCACCAAAATAAAATAAAACCTCAACCACAGCACTTAGGGGTAAAAGGCCACCACATTCTTTAGTAATCAATTCTGGGACATCTAGAGCTACACAGTGACACTTATCTCAAGGAAAGCAAAAGAAAAGCAACATGTTTGTTTAGGGCCAAGGTGGGTCATTTTTAGAATGACCATTTACCTTAAGTTTTAAGGACTAGTAGGTAAGATATTGTATAAACAGCATGAAAAAAAATAGAGCAAACAAAGAGTGAATACTGTTGGAGACTAAATTGAGTATTTTTTAAAACTTTAAGATATACATATTACACAAACAAAATTCACCTGTTCTGAATGAAATGCTTACAACACATTTTAACAAATATTTCCATCCCTTCAGAAAAATCTTATTTGCTATCTCCCATTTGCAATAAGTCAGTCCTTGTTCTCATTTCCAGTTTTATTAGTCTATTTTCTGTCAACATAATTTATCAATTCATAAGGATTTCAAGTAAATGGAATTGTATGATATTTATATGTTATTTTTCATTGGGTCTTGGGGAAAGCAGGCAGATATGTTCTAAGGATTGAGCCTATGGGCTTTGTGCATGCCATACTCAAAGCTTGTACACCTACACTGTGCTGTGCTGTATTTGTAATCAGGTAGGTAGATGTGGAAACTAGAGGCGTATGCTGCGTGTCTTCCTTAACTACTCTCTATCTTATATACTGAACCAAGAGCTCACCAATTCAATTAGTCTAGCTATCCAGCTTGTTCCAGCGATGTTTTTGCCTTCCAAGCCTTGGGATTCTAGCAAGGTCCATTTTGCACTCTATGTGGATTGGAAATCCAAATTACATTCTTGACTTTACATGGCCAGTAATAAACCCACAGAGCCAGCTTCTAAGATCTACATTTTTTGTTTCAGTTTTATTTCTGTTGTAATATACCAAACTTTACCTATTTATATTGTTATTTATATTCATAATAGGTATTGAACACAGGACTTCATTCATGTGAGGAAAGGCCTCTATCACAGAACTTTTCTTTTATTCTGCTGAATAGTACTGTTTCATTATATAGATTAATTATACATAAATTAAATATATAAATTATTTATAAATATATAAAAATTATATATAAAATATTAACAATAATTTTATTTATGAGTATGTGGGTATATCTGTATAGATAAACTATACAGACCGGCCTGGTATCTAAGGAGGACAGAACAGAGTGTTGGATCTCTCAAGCTGGAGTTACAAGTGGTGTTGAGTCACCCAATATGGGTTCTAGGAACCAAACAGATCCTCAAGAAAAGCAGTAAGTGCGCTGGGTGGTGGTGCACGCCTTTAATCCCAGCACTTGGGAGGCAGAAGCAGGCAGATCTCTGCGAGTTCGAGGCCACCACAGGTTTCGAGAAACCCTGTCTCGAAAAACCACAAAAAAAAAAAAAAAAGCAGTAAATGCTCTTAATTGTTGAGCCCTCTCTCCAGAAACAAGAATCCAAACTTTTTATACATTTACTAGGTTTACTCACATGGTAGTATGTGGTTTTCTTTATGTTTTGGTTTGGCATGGTTTTTCAAGACGGGGTTTCTCTGTGTACCTTTGGAGTCTGTCCTGGAACTCGCTCTGTAGATCAGGCTGACCTTGAATCACAGGGACCTGCCTGCCTCTGCACCCCAAGTGTTGGGATTAAAGGCGTGCGCCACCACCACCTGACTAGTAGTGTGTATTTTTTATTTCCTAATAGTATTACACCATTCAAATACACTAGTGTTTATCCAATTATTATATTTATCTATTTTGTACTTGTACTAATACACCATTCTTTTTATTGTTAAATACCATTACATTGTGCAATGTTGTATCATTCTGTTTCTCCACTTACTTTTGATGGGTATCAGTGTATTTTCTACTTTTCAGTTGCTAGTTACATTCGTGTGCAGGTATTTGGACTGTATGTTCTTATTTTTCATAATAGACACTAAGTACTAAGATTGAAAACCCTTATACTCAATTACTACATTTTTTTTATTTTTTTTAAATATTTATTTATTATATATACAATATTCTGTGTATTCTGAAGGCCAGAAGAGGGCGCCAGACCTCTTTACAGATGGTTGTGAGCCACCATGTGGTTGCTGGGAATTGAACTCAGGACCTTTGGAAGAGTGGGCAATGCTCTTAACCACTGAGCCATCTCTCCAGCCCCCTACATTTTTTTATTATAGCTGTTACACTGACCAATTATTATTTCACTGTGGTTTTAATAAGTCTTGCACACACACACACACACACCCCTGCTTATTTTTTTTGAGTCACTCTTGCTCTATAGCAGAGTTTTGTTTCACATTTGTTAGAAAACTGAGAATCATCTTAAACTCCTGATCCTGCTTTCTCTACCTACTAAATGTAAGAATTACAGGTGTTTACTACCACACCCAGCTCTGCTTCATGTAGTTGAGCTTCTTGTCAGGTTAATATATGTGTGCGCAGATCTGTAGAGGCCAAAAGAGTGTTGACTCCCTGGAGTTTAAGTGTTTGAAAGCCACCAAACAAGGGTACTAGGAACTGAACTCAGATCCTCTGGAAGCAAGAAGTCTTAATGACTAGGTCTCTCAGAAACTAATGTATGTTGTTATTTAAAAGAACTTTATATTCATACGTGTGTGTGTGTGTGTGTGAATATATGCACGTGCAGATATACACAGTACTGCTCATAGAGGCCAGGAGAAAATGAGATCCTTAGAGTTGCAGTTCTGAGTCAATTGACCTGAGTCCTCTGGAAAAGCAGCTACTGTTCTTAACCACTAAGCATCTCGCCAACACTGAAATATATATTTTTTATTCAAACTGAAGCCACAAGATAAAGATTTCCAATAATTTCTTCAAATCAAATAAAAACACAACTATATTTGCTATAAAACCAGAAACAACATGGTATACTTCAGCCAGGCATAATGGCATACAACTTTAATGGAGGCATTCAGGAGTCCGAAGCAGACAGATCTGAAGCCAACCTTGCCTACACAGTGAATTCCGTAACAGCCAAAGCAAGTCTTTAAAAAAAAAAGTATAACTCTATATCAACTAATGATCCCACTTACGTTTCTGTGTCTGATACCAATGATTCATTATTGCACACATCGTTGAAAGTATGAAGCTGATTCTAAGATTAAAGAAAAGAAGTTAAGGGTTTTTTTTAAACATGAAAGCTGTTGGCAAATGGCAAGAAACACAATAAACTTGTTACACAGATCACAACTGATAAGACTGCAATAATAAAATGTAATACATAAAACCACGAGTACATTATTTTATCATGTTAATACTAAAATTCTTTGCAAAAAAAATATGCTTTATTTCATTAAGCACATTCAAGAAAATAAAGCTGAGTAAGGAAAAAGAGGTAAACACAATCTAGGGAGAAAATCATACGTCATTAGGCTTCCTAGTAAAATTTACTTGTCGTTTATCTGGGAAAATGTCAAGAAGCATTTTGCTATTTATAAAACCCAACACCTAAGTCATATTAGATCACTTTAGATTTTCAGTGTGCTAGCATTACAAAAAATAAGAAATAGAAGCAAAAGCTACCGAGAACCAGAATAAACTAAGAAAGTCAACTATTTGTCTTCAGCAAATAATTCATGTAACACACAAAGTGTTTGTTCACCTATTCCCACTTCGAGATACTCCAACATCTAGATTTTAATTTCATTCTCCCACATTTTAAACAGTACTTAATAATGTACAAAACAACTGCTGTTAGTCAAATGGGACTTCCATTAAGATTATCATTAACTCTGGATAATCACTGTTAATTATTTTTCTATCTTAAAATACTGTCTAAGTGCAGATTTTTTTTAACAAGGGCATGTTTGTATCCACCCCTTAAATTCAAGTACACAGTAAGCACAAACAGGATCAAATTCATGATAGCATGTTTCTTACAAACAACAATAAAATAAAAACTTGGCAGTACACTCCAAGAAGTGCAAAAGAATCAGTAGTTCAAAATCAGCCATGGCTACGTGGTGAATTTAAGGTTTATCTGAGGCCACATAATATAACATAGTCTTATAAAACAAGAAAGGAAGGGAAGGTGGGAGAAGGAAGGAGAGACAGAGAGAGAAAGCAAAGAAGGGAGGGGGGAGGGGGGAGAGAGAGCGAGAGAGCGAGAGAGAGCGAGAGAGAGAGAGAGAGAGAGAGAAAGCAAAGGGGGGGGAGAGAGAGAAATGGCTCAGTAGTGCTTATCATGGCAAGCATGAGACACTTAGTTTGCATCCTCAGAATAAAAAAGCTGAGTATAACAGCATATGCTTATCATCACAGTGCTGAAAAGAAGTGGCCAAGCAGTCTAGTCAAATATATATGCTTCAGGTTTAATAAGAGAACCTGTTTCAGAGAGAGAGAGATAGCAACTAAGGAAATCATGAATATCAACCTCAAAGTTCCACACACATGAACACATACACTATACACATATGTGTGTGGTGTAGTGGTAATTATCTGTAATCCAGGGTGAAGCAGATAGCTAACGCTTGAGTGCAGAAATTCAACAGAAACAAAATATATCGTGTAGCAATAATGAGACTCTGAAACCAAACAGATCTAAAATATAAATCAAAGTTTCAGTCTTATTTTTAAGGATTTATTTTTATTTTATTTTATGTGTATGAGTGTTTTGCCTACATACATACAAAAATACCATCCGAAAAAGGCATCAAATTTCATGGAACTGCAGTTGCAAAAGGCTGTCAGCCTACATATGGGTGATGGGAACCAAACCCAGGTCTTCTGGAAGGGCAGCAAACACTCTTAACCACTGAGCCATCTCTCTAACTCTCACTCATCTTATTTTTACAAATGAAAAAAAATGGTGAAGGCAATATAAAATATTCTGTGTAAAACAGCATTAAGCGGAACATAAAGGCCTTCACTGGTATTGTTTGTCTAGCAAGCAAACAAAACAGCCATCAAAAACAAAGGAAACATTGCTTACTGTTATCTGACTCAATCCAGCCAACCTCATGGTCAAAGTTGGTGACATAAAGTACTTAAATGCAAGATCAAGGCTTTCTTTATCAAAGCATAGTGTTGTATCCAATGGTTCTTTCACTGTACTCCACATTAAGTCAGCCATGTTACGAGCTGCACTCTGTCGTAACTCCTGATCAGAGAGCTTGCATAAATATCTAAATGAGTCAAAAACAGAAAATACACAAAACTCACTAAATAATTCTAAAAACCCCATTAGAAATTCATCAACATTTCTTTGCTCCAAATCTCCATTTTATATATTACAATATATAAATATTCTTAATTTAAAATTTCCTCTTATGTTTTAATTGTTTATACATTTATTTATTTTGTGTGTAGGCATGTGGGGTGTCACAATATGGATGTGGAAGTCAGAACAACTTATGGGAGTTGGTTCTACTACTACCTACATGGGTCCTGTGGATAGAACTAAATCACCTACCTAGGTACAATTTAAACTATTTCTAATTAACAATTTTTTTAAAAAAAGTGAACTGTAACAATGTGTCATTGCTGGGAGTTCAATCTGAACTGATTATTGCAAAAATCCAGGTCATTTATCCTAGTGGTCTGTTCCTCCATAATGCTGTATCATCCTCTAACATCCCCACTCTAGAGATTATCAGATGACTTCAAAGAAATAGCAAACTTCCTTCTGGGACACAGGGAAACCTTTGTCATGGTATACATACAAATCACTGTGGGTTTTTTTTTTTTTTTTACTTTTTTTCTAAAAACCAATAAAGGAGTGATTTAAAAAATTTTTCTCAGGCCCTGATTTACATCTCTGAGTGCTAATTCTCTGTTATCCATCCTTTCAACACCTCAGGATCTGTAAAAATGCCACATATGCCACATATTCCTCTCAGTGCTAGATATAAAAGTGCCTGAAATGTGACTCCAGTACTCCTCCCACCAAAAAGTGTTTTTTTACCCTACTGAGTCTGAACTTTTGACAGATAATTTGCTTTGGCAAAGAAAGAAAATGGAGAGGCATTCAGCTTGTCCTCTGCTATTACAAATACTTCCACCACTAAGAGACACAATTTAGTACTTCATGAGAAGCCAACTGACAGAGAGTCAACTGTCAAACAGAAATGAATACCCATTTGCCAACACAAACTAGGCCGGTAATCACAGAATAAGTAAGGTTAGCCTCAACTACAGTTTCAGTCAAGCAAGTCCAAATCAGTTGAAATATCTATCCTACCAACAATGAGAAATAATAGATGCCCATTACTTTAAAACACTAAGTGGAAGGGGGGTTCTTTGCTTACATAGCAAAAGCAACTGATATAAGGCTTCAATGTAAGACTCATCTATATTTTCTTTCTTTGTTCTCTCTTTAAGTGACCTCATATGTTCTACTAGTTTCTAACTACTGTTTTCATGATGATAATTTGATGGGATTGTTGTTCATGTTTTGCTGGTGTGTATGTCTGTGGTATGTTATATGTGATTTGTGTACATGTGTATGGAGAGCAGAGGTAAACAGGGGATACCTTCTTCAATTGCTCTCCATCACTTTTATTTATTGTTTTTATTTTATTATTTATCTTATTTCTATTTTTATATAGTAACTTTATTGTTTTATTATTTAAATATATATTTATTTTTTTGCCTGCATGGATATCTGAATACCACTTGTATGCTTAGTGCTTGAAAAGGTCAGAAGAGCCGGGCGATGGTGGCGCACGCCTTTAATCCCAGCACTCGGGAGGCAGAGGCAGGCGGATCTCTGTGAGTTCGAGACCAGCCTGGTATAAAGAGCTAGTTCCAGGACAGGCTCCAAAGCCACAGCGAAACCCTGTCTCGAAAAACCAAAAAAAAAAAAAAAGAAAAAAGGTCAGAAGAAATAATCATCTATTTCCCTAGAACTGAAATTACACACAGTTATGGGAATTAAATTCAACACCCTGAATGGCTGGCTGGCCAAGAAAACTTTGGACTCTCCTGTTTCTACTTCTTTTTTATATCTGAACAGTGCATCTGAATTAAGTCTGCATGCTTATGCAGCAAGCACTGTACCCACAAAACAAATACCCCAGTCCTTATGCTGAAAACTAAATGATTTTCTTCGGAACCGGATGGAAGTTCATTTCAATTTGCCAACACCACATTAATGTTTCACAAGGAACACAAAGTTTCACCTATGTTTTCTCTGACTTTTGCATCACTGTTAATGATAACCACAGCTAAAGGGAAACTAAGAAGGTATGAGTATTGGTCTCATCTGCAATGTTACCATTTTTCTTTTTCTTTAAATTTTCTAAAATTAGACTTACTCATTTTATGTGTGTTTTGCCTGTATGTATGTATACATACCACGGACATGCTTGGTGCCCACAGAGGGCAGAAGAAGGAATGGAACCCCTAGAACTAAAATTGATGATCAGTAGACTGCTGTAAACCATCATCTGGGTGCTAGAAATTGAACTCAGGTGCTCTGCAAGAGCAGCTAGTGCTCATAATCACTGAGGTATCTCCAGCCCCTGTAATGTTACCTTTTTCTTTACAGCCCCATAATTACTAGTCTTAGTGATTCTATTTTCACTTAATGTGGAGGCCCAAAAAGGCCTATTTCCAAATTGACCAAAGGTCATAGAGTTTGGGACTTGTTTCCAGTTCCTTCAGGTGTTATTGTGCTTAAACCCCAGACAAAGGTCCCACCTAGTTGTAAATCAGAGTTCTATTCTCTCAAGGTTATTGTCAACAGACTTACTCATGTCAACAAGTATGGCTAATTGTCAGACTTCTGCTCCTGGAATAGAGAAGTAGTTTGTTCCTACCTCAAACAAAACTCCAAGGATTCAACTAAGTTAGAATTCCCTTTTGTGGAAATAACTTGGGATTCCACCCAAGGAGTGGTTTGCCAACAGAGTGTTTGATCTAGGGTGTGAGAGTGACTTGGCGACTTGCTTTGTTCTAGCTACAGAATGTTTAACTATGAATGTAGCCTGAGACTTTCAATTGGTATGTTCATTTCCTTGTATCATGTTTATGCAGTTTATTGTCTTACTCCTACCTTTTGGGGTCAGGAATATTTTAAGCAGTTGAAATCAAGTACTCACTGAAAATTCCCCTCTTGATACTATCCTATATGTTCCTCTGTTTTATTATTTTCATTCGTGCTTTCCTATTCTTTTCTATATTTCTAACCCCCACGCCTTTACCCTGGCAGGAGGTATTTTTGTCAAGGCTGGTCTCCGACAACTTAATATGCCTATTTCCAATCTAGCCATCAATAATGTTGGTATAGCTAATGTAATTTCTACTACGACATGGCATGAACTTTTAATTGGTCCCTTGGCTTCTAATAAAGTCTTATAGTATTTAAAACATGAACTTTACTAAAATCCAAACTGGTCTTTTAAAAATATTAAGATTCATCTACTTAAAAATTTCAACAGAGCCAGGTGGTAGTGATGCAGGCCTTTAATCCCAGCAGGTGGATCTCTGTGATTTCAAGGCCAGCCTGGTCTACAGTGCTAGTTCCAGAACAACTAGAGCCACATTGAGAAATCCTGTCTTAAAAAAATAAAAAATAAAAAACTTCAATAGAGTCACCATTGCTAAAACTAAACCCAAGCACTCACAGAAGCCTACAAAGATCTGAATAATCTGCCCTTGCTGAGCACTCCAACGTGTACCATAACAACACTATCCCTGACAAAAGGCTCACACCACTCCACTTCCACTTCATCATACTCTATGTCTCTATGCATGCTAGAACACTTGCCCTGACACCACATGAGTAGCTGGTTCACAGCCGTTCTCCATCATAAGGCTTTACTTACAAGGAACCCAACACATCTAAGCAATCTTGATACTCTGACATTCTGCAACACCTCTAACAGTATTAGGAAAAATAAAAAACACTCAAAACTTGAATAAATGAATGAGGGAAAACTGCAAAGAACTCCTATTTGAATCCAAGAAAATAAATTAATACTCTCACACTTCATATCTAAGCTATACAATACATCATCTTAGGTTTTCTTTTTAGGTGAACAATAAAAAAAATTAAATTTACTTCCTCCTCAAAAAGACCTTTCTCGTTCCTTTAACTTTTATATGTATTCATGTGTACCAGAGTGTATGTACAGAGGTTGGGCTGAAGGTATCATTTTTACGGTAAGGTTCTCATTTGCTGCAACTTCATCAAGTAAACTAAAACAGGATTAGTGAGCCTCCAGGACCAGTCTCCAATTCCCACCTCCCCGTAACATGTGTCACGCCTGGGTGTTCAGTCTTTAGGTGTACTCAGGCCCTCACATTTGTGTACATGCTTTTTCAACAAAGCCATCTCCTCAGGACTCAACCAAACCGGGCATGTAAAATTATAGTCTACCCTCTCATACTCTTATTTCTTCCCTGATAATTATCTTGTTAATAGTTGTGATTTCTTATGAATTGTGTATATCCAGTTACTTTTTAAATAAGGTGTTCCTTAACAAAGTACTTAAAATTACTTATTGACTAATAAAGTCAGTAAAACCATACTAAGTCTTTACTTAACTCTTCCTAAACTCATGCAAAAAACAAGGTTAAAGAATTTTTTTAAATGTATATATCAACATAAACTCATACACATGCATAAAAATTACTATATACTGATCTATAAACTGAAATCGTCCCTAGAATATATCTACAAGGGTCTTTCAAAAGCAACAGAATTGTTATGAATTGTTTAATTATGTTATAAATTTAATTAATAAATGAGAGAAGAAATTTTACGAACTTACCTGATAACATACGTTCTAAATGGTATAATATGTTGCATGACAGCAGGGATATGGAGCCATATCCTAATCTATAAGTAAATGTAAACCAAACAATGTATAAGTAAGATGTGAAAAATGTTAGTGCCTTCCACTTAATTTAAAACAAGAGCAATTAATATTTGGCTGCCCCTTAAACCCTACCTTTCATTTATACATTCTGAATAGAATAAGCTAGAAAAAAGCTATTTCATCAATTAATCTAATTGATATGCAATAATATAAAGTTAACTTGAAAATAAATACTAAAACCACGCTTTTCCATCTCTTTGTGCCAGCAAATATATATATATATATACACACACACACACATATATATACACACATGAACAAACTATGCATGTGAAGTACGAGCTGAAAAGACAGCTCATTGTCTCTCTCCTCTCTTTTTCTTAAAAACACAAACTATAATTTTAAAAACCTTAGATTTGCTTATTTTATTCTAAGTCTGTGAATATTTAGCTTATCAGTACCTCTGTGCTTCAGGTGCATCCTAGATCTGGAGTTTGTATGACTGAGAATTGTTTTGTGGATGCTGGGAAGCAACCCCAGGTGCGCTGCATAAACAAGAAGTGTACTTAACCACTAAGGCATCTCCACAAACCAAAAAAAATTTTTTTTTTTTGTTTTTTTTTTTTGGTTTTTCGAGACAGGGTTTCTCTGTGGCTTTGGAGCCTGTCCTGGAACTAGCTCTTGTAGACCAGGCTGG
>NW_004949107.1:9380086-9396387 GCF_000317375.1 Microtus ochrogaster | reverse complement strand
AAAAAAAAAAAAAAAACTGTCAGCTTTCTGACCTGTCATGGAAATAGGTGAAAATACATAATCCTAAACTAATTTCTTATATTCAAAAGGCTCTGTTAGTCCTCTTGTAAAAACACGGAGAGTGGGTGAAACAGAATCTCATTATTATTACCATCAGCTGGTTGGAACTCTGTATCAGGACCCCTCCAATTCAGAGATCCACCTGACTCTGCCTCCAGGGTACTGGAATGAAAAGATGTACCAACACACCTAGCAAAAGCAGTATTAAGACAGTTCAATTTATTCTGTCCACTGTAGCATTACTAAAACCACTATGAAAAACTTATATCTGATTATATTTTTAATAACTAATCTACATTATTTTCAAAAGCATCTTATTTATAGTTTATTGTCTTTCAACTTTTCTCCAAACATACTAAAATTTTTTAAATTCTATACATTATTTAACATATTATTAATAAAAGATATTATGTTTGAGACAAGAAAACTCTGGATAAGAGGTAAGAGCTGAGGAAGAGTACTATAAAGTAAAACCAATTTTGCCTCATGGTAAAATATAAAATAATAGAAATGGGTGAATTTAAGATGTAAGAATTAGTTAATAAGAAGCCTAAGCTAACTGGCCAAGCAGTATTGTAATTAATACAGTTTCTGTGTGATTATTTTGGGTTTCTGCAACAAGGAAACGAGCAAGCAGCCTTCGCCTACAAATGTTAACCTAAAGAAGAAAAGATGAACTACTACCTGGGTCTTAGTGGGGAAACCTCCTTTTATGTTCTACTGCTCTAATCTATAATGAATGTTAATAAACTGCCTTTCCTAAAGGCTTAAAGATCAACAGAAAATAACTATTTTTAAAAAGGTTTCTTTTCTTAAAGAAAAATAATAATAGCTTTAGCTATTATTTCTAAGAATGTATCCATACAAGTCGGCTATTTGTGCAAAATTGAGAAATATACTAACAATGAGACTAGGAATTGCTGAAGATAGTCATATGTGGTGGTACACACCTTTAATCCCAGCACTTTGGAAAAAGAAGCAAGTGGATCTCTGAGCTACAGGACAGCTTGGTCTACATAGTTCCAGGACAGCCCAGACTGAATAATGAAAGCCTGTCTCACTGAACGGTAGTAGAGCACGCCTTTGATCCCAGCACTGGGGAGCAGAGGCAGGCAGCTCTCCGTGAGTTCCAGGCCAGCCTGGTCTAAGAGCGAGTTCCAGAACAGGCTCTAAAGCTATAGAAAAACCCCGCCTCAAAAAAACAAAACAAAACAAAAAGGCCTGTCTCAAAAGACAGATAGGCAGACAGAGGGAGAGAGGAAGAGAGAGAGAGAGGGCTACTCTTCACAGGCATAAAAATCTAGTTCCCCCAAAAATATAACTATTCTTTTATGGGACATGTGGTCTCACACTGTGAGAGAAATAAGTACTCGATAAGGCCAGTCAGTCTATTTGTGCTAGATCATATATTAGGATTCAGTTTTCTTTCTCTTTATAGGAAAGGAGCTGATTATCCGTCATTTCACTGTGTGAAAACTCATGTAAATTTGCATATTCCCAAAGAGAGGCTATTTTCAATAAAAGAAATGGACATTAACAGTGTGAGGATAGTGAATCACATAAACCAGGGGAATTCAGAGATTGAGGTCAACGTAGGCTAAATAACAATTTCCAACAAAAGACATAGCCAACAACAAACCATAGTTCACATACTGACTAACAGAAAAATTACTATGTTCCAGATGGCATGATACACCTACAAAAACTCTGAAATTTACAATGTCATTAATATTGACTAAAGACACTGTGCTGGAGGCAGGATTTCACTATCCTTGAACGCAGAGACCCATCTGCCTCTACAGCACTGGGATTAAAGGCATGCATTTCTATGCCCAGCATCACTTCCTGTTTACTTATAAACTTCAGGAAGGGTGGGATCAAAGCACTAATAGTAGGTTTAAAAAAATGTCAAAACTTCTAATATTTATAAGTTGTTTTTTTGTTTTGTTTTGTTTTCTGAAACAAAGTTTTCTCTTTGAAACACTCCTGACCGTCCTGGAACTCACTTTGTAGACCAGGCTGGCCTTAAACTGAGAACTACCTGCCTCTGCCTCCTAAGTGCTGGGATATAAGAAATGTATAAGTTTTTAATTTAAATGAGCTGATTTGCATTTGATTTTAATTTCTCAGAAAGGTTCATGTTGCCCAGTCTGAACTCAACCCTGCTTTATACCCAAGGCTAGACTAGGTTAAGTTTCAAGAGAAGAAGTAGGGCCAGAAGACTAAGCCAAAATGAACAGAATTTCTATATGCAAAATAAGAGTACTGAGTTAAATGCTTCATAGCTAAAATGCATAATAATATAGTAATTAAGCGGTTACACAGACATCAAGTGCTACCATAGCAACTTTAAATTGAGGGTTTGTTTGTTTGTTTGATTTTGGTTTGATGAGACAGGTTTCCCTATGTAGCTTTGGAATCTGTCCTGGAAATCGCTCTGTAGACTTGAACTCATAGAGATTCACCAGCTTCTGAATCCCAAGTGCTGGCATTAAAGGAGTGTGCCACCACTGCCAGGCATATTTTCTTTTTCAGTTATTATGTGAGCACAGACACTTGCATGCCACAGCACAGGGCTGGAAGTCAAAGGATAACTCAAGAGTGTGTTCTCTTCAATCTTATCAAATAAGGTCTTCAAGCACTTCACACCTCGCCAGGCCAAGACTGCTTTTACTGTTAAACTCCACTCAACGTTAAAGAATCCTCTAAGGAAGACACCATCATCATTCTCACTTTAAGATCAATAGCTAACATTTTAAACTTAAAAAAAAAAAAGCAGCTATAAAACCAAAGGGGCCAAAGGTCAGCCAAAAGCAGGCCTTGCGTAACACACACAAAGTCTAAATGGCATAAGACTACACACTATATATACTTTATATATATATATATATATATATATATATACACTATATATATTAGGTTAAACTTTCAACATATCAGAAAACATGGAATTATGGATTTAAAATTAATCTTAGAAAAAACTCTGACACTAGAATACAGGATGGTGAGCTAAGAGTTTAATTTAAGGAACACGAGGTGCCCACCCCAGCCCGTCCCAGAGCACTGACACTGCAAAGACGGCACTGGGAGCAGGACTGCACACTGCTGACCAAAGGCTTTTCACAAGCCGCTTTTACTTTTTAAACTTCTATTCAAATAAGTTTATACCAGATGTAATTGGTATAAATACTTATACCAAACCTCAGGTTTTAGTTAAATTACATTTAATTTTAGCAATGCTCTTTCTGAAATGTCCACAGTAAGTTAAAGATTGAATATATAGGTAATAAAATTACTTCTTTCAGACAATTTTTACTGTGCCTCACAGTTCTAACAGTGTTAAGGGAAAAAGAAACATTATACCTTTCTATGTAATGTACAGTGAAGTCAGACATACTTCAGCAGTGAAATAGACAACCATTACTTAAATAACAAAAAACACTAAGAAGCGAAGTTTTGCTAAAACAATAATCCCAGATAAAGAAGGTTAATTTCAACGAAAGCCACCTACCTTTGATTTTACAAAAAAGAGATGAGGGTAACTATTTTAAATTTAAAAATTAATTTTGTTCAGATTTTAATTTTATTGCCCCTTTAAAACAAACATACTCAGTTTTTAAATTATGTAAAAGATGATTACATCTGCAAACCACCCAAAACTTGCCATTTTCTAGACAAAAAACAAAAACTCGTGACACTGAAATACAGGATGTTGAGCTAAAAGAGTTCAAGACTAATTCCAAATAATACTTACATTAGAAACAACTGTAATAAATGCATGTGCTATAAGAAACGGCAATGTTTCAGGAGTTCCATATTCAAAGCAATCCTTCATGAGAGAAAGGCCATTTTTTCCACAAAATAGACAGACATAACGAAGCAAATGCAAGGGAACTTCTACATCCTATAAAACAAACAAAAAGTGTATAAGTTTAAATGTATCAGAAATAATTTTTAATTATAAGAAACATAAAAAAATATATAAAAACAAATTCAAAACAAAAATTTTCCATAAACCTTAAAGAAGATAAAAACACTTACATTCATATCACAGAATGCCCCTAATATGTTACTTTCTTGCGTCGATATATCCTAATTTTAAAAAAAGTAAATATTAGGTCATTATTAAATGATAATCAAATACATTAAATTTTCTCAAAGTGATCCTAGGAAATCTCAAGAAGTATTTTATAGCAATCAACAGCAACATCACCTATGAAGTTACAGTCACCCAGCTCTGAACTATACTTAAAGCCTTCGGAAGGTTAGGTTTCTTTCACAGTACTTAGCACACATCAGGCAAGTGCTCTACAACTGAGCTTCGCCACTACACTCTGGTTTTTTCTTTTTTTGGTTTGTTTGTTTTTTGGCTTTTCTTTGAGATAGGATTGCCCTGCAGGAGCCCAGAATAATAGCCTTGAATTCATGACATTTCTGTCTCTGTCTTCACAGAGCTGACAGTACAGCTGTGCACAACCACACTGGGTTTATCTTTTCAAATAAAAGCAATTTTAATAATATATGCTGTCCTTTCAATCATGGTGCAGTTGGGCTGGGTAAATTGCTGTATAGTGTTAGAATACTTGCTTAACATGTATAAAACCCTGAGGTAGATTGTTTTTTTTTTTTTTTTTTTTTTGGGGGGGGGGGTTCGAGACAGGGTTTCTCCATAGTTTAGAAGCCTGTCCTAGAACAAGTTCTTGTAGACCAGGTTGACCTTGAACTCACAGAGATCTGCCTGTCTCTGCCTCCTAAGTGCTGGGATTAAAAGGGTGCACGACCACAACCTGGCTCCTAGGTTGGATCTTAACAATGGGGGGGGGGGGGACATACCTCAAAAGAGTCAGGGTGAGTCTCATAAAAATATAACTTAGATGATTTTCAAACTACACTCCGTAATTTGCTAGAAAAAGACTCCAGAGTTCCTTAATGTATAACTCCATATCTCAAATATAAACTATGACAGGCAATGATAATACATAATCCCAGTACTCGGGAGGCAGAGGCAGGTGGATCTGAGTTCGAGGCCAGCCGTCTACAGAGCAAGTTCCAGAATAGATAGGGCTACACAGAAAAACCCTGTCTGAAAGAAACCAATAAATGAATTTAAACTGCCTGAAGTACACTTAAACATTGTTGGTAACCATATAAGCAAATATGATCTCTAAGGGGTAGGTAAATAGGACCTTCAATATTTAAAATATTAAATATCTGGTTTAGAATTGCAGATGATCTTTTGAATGCTTCAATCTAAAGATTATCAAGAGAAATGCTGAAAAAATGTTTGTATGATCATGTTCACAGTAGCTGATAACAAATCTAAATAAAACTAATAGCCACTGATCAGGTAAGTAAACAGTAGTACAAACACCCAATCCTAGATCACCTATCAAAAAGAAAATACTCTAAAAACTGAGATGTGGTAGAAGTTTGTCCTACTAAACTGCAGACATATGATATATAGGTTCTACCTTTAAGAAGCCAGGCAGTAGTGGTGCAGACATTTAATCCCAGCAGGTGGATCTCTGTGAGTTCAAGGCCAGTCTGGTCTAGGAAGTTCCAGGACAGCTAGGACTGTCTCACAGAAAAGCAAAGAAAAAAAAAAAAACCACAAACAAACAAACAAAAAAAAGATCCTATTAAAAGGTAGGCAGTCAAAGGCAGGAGAGTCTCTGAGGTCAAGGCCACCCTTGCCTACGGAGCAATTTCCAGGGCAGTCAGAGGTGTACAGAGAAACACTATCTCAAAACCCCCCTTCCAGAAAATAGGCCCATTGAAAACAAAATGGATAGGAAAAAATTAAGATTTGTATGTTCGGAAAAAAGGTAATAATATTAAGAGAAGAACTTATGGTCAAGATCTAATTATAAAAATTATTTGAAAACGCAATCATTCTATTGGATAGCACAGACTAGCCGGGAATTTACAATCCTCATGGTGTTGGCTTTCTAATGCTAAGGGTTCCAGTATGAAATCTTACCTTGCTGATCACAACTTAGACGTGCAATGGTCTAAGATTTGAAACAGGGTCTCATATAGGCTAGGTTGACTTTGAATTCCCAAAGCAGCTAGGGATGACCATGAACTCCTACCACCATCTGCCAAGAGCTGACATAATAGGTGTGCACCAATATATAATTTTTTAAAGTCAAGAAAGATATTAACTAATTAGTAATAAGGTTTAAAAGGTTGTGTTTTGTCACTGAGGAAGTATTGAAAGAAAGATGAGATCCAAGGCTTTTATAGTTTTTATTTTGTATACTGTTATCAATTTGTCACACTAAATACATTCAACTGAAAGTGATACCAAGAAAACTCATTCATTCATTCTTTACAATCACCTGTTTCACATAAAGCAGAATTGTTCAAGTAAGGCTGAAAATGACTGCCAAATCACAGCACTCTCGGAACCCTGCACATGAGCTAAAATTATCAAATAATTTTCTTGTTTGTGTGAGACTGTCTGAAGTTATAGTACTAACTGTCCTGGGACTCATTATGAAGGCCAGGCAAGCCTCTGCGTTCCAAGTGCTGGGATAAAAGGTATGGCCCACAACACTGAGCCCCAAGGGTCAGGCAGAATGAAGAGATGGCTCAGCTCTTGAAAGTACTTGCTGTTGCTGGGAAGTAGTGAAGCAAACTTTTAATCCCAACACCTCAGAAGCAGAGGCCAGCCTGGTCTACAGAACCAGTTCAAGAAAGGACAAGACTACTCAAATAAAAAAGGGGGGTAGAGGGGCTAGAGAGATGGCTCAGCGGTTAAGAGCATTGCCTGCTCTTCCAAAGGTCCTGAGTTCAATTCCCAGCAACCATAAGGTGGCTCACAACCATCTGTAATGAGGTCTGGTGCCTTTTCTGACCTGCAGGCATACATGTAGACAGAATATTGTATACATAATAAATAAATAAATTTTTTTTAAAAAAAATTACAGCAGAAATCTTCATTAACCCCACAGACAGAGGTCTGGTCTCCAAAATATACAAAGAACTTGAGAAATTGGACACCAAAAGATCACATAATAGAATAAAAAAAAAATGGAGTCCGGGGGGGCTGGAGAGATGGCTCAGTGGTTAAGAGCATTGCCTGCTCTTCCAAAGGTCCTGAGTTCAATTCCCAGCAACCACATGGTGGCTCACAACCATCTGTAATGATGTCTGGTGCCCTCTTCTGGCCTGCAGACATACACACAGACAGAATATTGTATACATAATAAATAAATATTTTTAAAAAAAATGGAGTCCAGACATAAACAGAGAACTCTCAACAGAGGAATCTAAAATGGCTTAAAGACATGTAAGAAAATGTTCAACATCCTTAGCCATCAGAGAAATGCAAATCAAAACAACTCTGAGATTCCGTCTTATACCTATAAGAATTGCCAAGATCAAAAACACTGATGAAACTTATGCTGGAGAGGTTGTGGGGGAAAGGGAACACTTCTGCATTGCTGGTGGGAATGCAAGCTGGTACAACCCCTTCAGATACCATTGTGGCGATTTCTTAGAAAATTAGGAAACAACCTTCCTCAAGACCCAGTAATATCACTTTGGGGTATACATCCAAAGGATGCTCAATCGTGCCACAAGGAGATGTGCTCAACTATGTACATAGCAGCTTTGTTTGTCATAGCCAGAACCTGGAAACAACCTAAATGCCCTTAGACCAAAGAATGGATAAGAAAAAGGTGATACATTTACACAATGGAGTACTACACAGTAGAAAAAAAATAAAGACAGCTTGAATTTTGCAGGAAAATGGATGGAGCTAGAAAACATTATTTTGAGTGAGGTAACCCAGACACAGAAAGACAATTATCACATGTACTCACTCATAGGTGGTTTTTAAACATAAAGCAGAGGAAGCCAGCCTACAAATCACAATCCCAGAGAACTTAGACAACAATGAGGACACTAAGAGAGACTTACATAGATCTAATCTACATGGGAAGTCGAAAGTAGAAAAAGCAAGATTTCCTGAGTAAATTGGGAGCATGGAGACTTTGGGGGAGGGCTGAAAGGGGGAAGGTAAGGCAGGGAGGGGAGCAGAGAAAAATGTAGAGCTCATAAATATCAATTTAAAAAAAGAAAAAAAAAAGAAAGAAATCTTGCCAAATCTTTTAATGTCTATAAGCCAAGTAAATCTGTCCTCTATCTAATAAGGGCACGGACTAGATCTCTAGTCATTGCTATTAAAATAATAACATGAGTCTTTAACCTTTTTGTTATAAAAGACTTTATCAAATTACATCTCTTAAAAATAAAAATTCAAGTAAAAGGCTTAATCAGGAAAGGGTAGCACAAGAATAAAAGGTAAGACAAGATGGCCTATGATTCAAAGAAAAGAAAGCTGGGCCTGGTGATACACACCTGCAAATCCAGCACTTAACAGGTGAAGGCGTCAGGACTGTGAGTTGAAAGCTAATGTATGCTACAGGGTGAAGCCTTGTCTCAGTAAACAACAAAAGGATAAACTAGAAATTAAGTGTCACTGTACTGCTCATTAAACACTGTAAAACAAACTCATATGTATAAATACATATAGTCTAACTCTAGGATATATGTAGACTATATGAAGCTTGCAATCTAGGGTCGGGCATGGTGGCATACACCTTTAATCCTAGTCTTTAGAGGCAGGAGCCAGCCAAGTCGATAAGTGAATTCCAGGATAGTCAGAGCTATTATACAGAAAAACCCTGTCCCAACTCCACGAAATTCCACAAAACCCCACAAAAAAGACTGTGATCTAGGACCTTCTGAAAACTACAATTAACAGTTAATTCAGTAAGAAAACTCTTCTTATGGTTTTTCAGAAAAAAAAAATTGAAGTTTATAAAAAATTTTAAAGTTTTTAAATCAAAATTTTAATAAAATTTCAATAAAATAATTTTACCTCAAGCATTTCATGATACTGTTAATTTCAATCGTGTAACCATACAAAATTGTCTTGAAAAAAAATAAGGTTTTTTACTCCAAAAATAAAAAGTATATGCAGTAACTATAACATTTACAGGTAAGCATTTTTAGAATCCAAGAAGAAAACAAAGATAACTAAATGATTAAATTTATTTTAAGAACAAAGCCTGGAGAGGTGGCTCTGCGGTTAAGAGCACTGGCTGCTCTTCCAGAGGTCTGAGTTCAATTCCTAGCAACCATATGTTGGCTCACAACTATCTGTAATGAAATCTGGAGTTCCATCTTCTGGCCTGTAGGCAGAACACTGTATATGTAATAAATCTTGGGAAGAAAAAAATAAAGGACAAAATAACAGATGCAGACTCGTTGTACTCTTACAAAGAATGCTTTTTCTGGTTTCATTTGTTTTGAGGCAAGGTCAAGTTTGACTCAGAAGGTCAAACTGTTCTAAAATTTACTATGGTTGGCCCAAACTGGCCTCCAACTATGATGATTCTCCTACCTCAGTCTCTCCTGAGAACTGGTTGGTATTAAAGGCATGAGCTACCACATCCAGTTTCATTAAGTAATTTTTAACTAACAGGGTGTTGAAGAAGAACTAAGTGGATCTGTAACTTCCAGGCCAGTCTTATCTACAATGCAAGCTCCAGGCAAGCTAAATGAGGTTCTGCCCACCAAAAAAATAATTAATTGGATAAAATTAATTTCTGAATAAAGTTCACATGGCTCCTAATGAAAATATTTCTAGTATCTTTCAATAACAATTTGAAGCATGAAAACATAATTTACACTGCATTCTAATGAATGTTTAGGAAAAATCAGATTAATTTTATACATGTATATAGGTATTTTGCCTACATATAAATCTGTGCGCCATGTACAAACAATACCTCTATAGGCGAGAATAGAGTATAGATCCCCTAGAAGGAACCCCTGGAACAAACAGTTGTGAGCTTCCACATGGGTGCTAGGAATCCAACCTGAATCCTCTGGAATAGCAGCCAGTGCTCTTAACTACTGAGTCATCTCTCTAGTCCCTGAAAAATCACACTTTTAGTAATTTGTTTTTAAAAACAAACAAACAAAAAAAAAAAAAAAACCTGACACTTTTTGGTATCTTTAATGTATCTCATAATATTCTTTACTAAGTTTCTACACAGAAACAACACACTAAATTATAGAAGAAAGCACAATCTATCTCAAAATGTTCTTATGAATATTTCTAATAGGGATAATAATAATTACATGGGCTTTCTTTACTCAATACAAGGTGGAAATATTCCAATGAAGGACTATTACTTTTCAGATGAAGAAAAGTTGGTAGTATGAAGGTTACAAAAGATATAAACTGAAAAACGACAGTCATGAAAAAAAACAATAAAGCCATCTGATTATGGTGACACACGCCTTTAATCCAGCATTTGGCAGGCAGAGGCAGGTGGATCTCTGAGTAAAGGCCAGCGTGGTCTACAGAGGGAGCTCCAGGACAGCCACCCACAGCTCTCTTTGACTTTGACACCAGCTTGGTCTACATAGCACATTCCAGAACCGCCAGGGCTACAAAGTAAAACCCTTTATATGGATGGACGGACGGACGGACGGACGGACATCTCAACCATTTGGGGAAGCAAAC
Organism: Microtus ochrogaster; assembly: GCF_000317375.1. Taxonomy (NCBI): domain Eukaryota; kingdom Metazoa; phylum Chordata; class Mammalia; order Rodentia; family Cricetidae; genus Microtus; species Microtus ochrogaster. Next base: position 9,385,781 of record NW_004949107.1, on the reverse strand, counting down.
TGACCAAGGTATGAATGAGGACTAGAGACACTGCTTAGCTGACAGCGTAATTTGCCCAGTAAGCACAAAGTCCTATGTCTGATCCCCAGAATTGCATAAGCAGATATGGTAATTTATACTTGTAATTCCAGAACCCAGGATGTAGAGGAGTTCAGGGTCTTAGGCCAACCTTAGCCCAGTTAATAATCATCATCGTCATAATAATAATAACAACACTACCATTCCTCCCCACCTAGAGACTTTCAAAACCCCTTTAAATGCTGAATGCCCTTATGAATTATATCAACTACCAAAATGTAAAAAAATTTATTTTATACTATTTCAGAGGAAATCTTACAGCTTCTACCTTTGCCTCTCTCAAACACTCCTAAATCAAAAATGTAAGGAAGCTAGTCCACCTGAGTAGAAGCTGTAGCCATGGAAAAAAACAGAAGAACCTAAAAAGAGCAACCAAACTGATAAGACACAAATCTTATATTACTAAGTTTCTGAAAATGCTTATAAAAATAACAAATGCAGAATTAAGCAGTTTGGCTTACAAAAAAAATACTTTTTAAAATGTATATAATTTGCTAAGCCCTGTTTGATGATTTAAAATTCTAGAGTCTGACATCTGTTTATAAAAATGAAATTAAAAACTCTATGTGGTTCTCTTACCACAAGTATTTTTTTTAAATCTTATGTATAAATGTATGATTAAGTGTATGTTTTCCCATCACATGTATGTAGGAACCTAAAAACGTCAGTCAGATCAGATCCCCTGGAATTAGGGCTGTAGACAACTGTGGACCAATGAATGGCCATTGGAAACAGAACCTGGGTCCACTGCAACTATAAATTTTATTTACTTTGGAATTGGGACCTGAACTTGAGACCTCATGCAAATGATAGGCAAGCACTCTATCACTGAAGTATACGCCCAGCCATTATTTTTTAAAGTCATAATGAACAGACTATAAAAATGTTTAAGTCACTTAAAATTTAAGTTCTATGAGTTCAATTACAAATAATATGCAAATTTTCAACACAAACTGTTATAAAAAGAACTAGAGAAAACAATTTTGACAACACCAGTAATTTTTAGAAAAATTTCCATCAATCTGGGACATGATTGTGCACACCTGTATGTAATTCAAATACTCAATTTGAGGCAAGTGAATTAAATCTCCAGGCCAGCCCAAGGATACACAGAAAGCTCAAAGCCTACAGACTACAAGACTATACAGTCAAAGGGAATGCAACAGGGTAGCTTAGTCAGAAAGGTTACCATCAAAAATAACTAGCTTCAGTCATTCACAGATAAGGAGTGGACTTGACCATAAGTAAAGAGTCACAGTACCTATTTTTACATACCTCTATAGTAGGATGAGTATTATGCTTGTAAGCAGTATATAAGGGAAACTGGATTTGAAAAATTTTTGCTACACACAGTAATAGTTTTTCCTTCTCCTCTGTACTCCATAAACTAAAAGGATCAGAACTCTTTGAAGATTCTTCCTCAGTCAGATTACAAATTCTTGTAGAGTTTGATTTTTTTTCTATTGATTTTTGTCTTTCTGCATTTCCTTCATTACATTCTCTATCTATATTTAGTGGTTCTTCCACTTGATTACTCTCATCTTGCCACGTGGAATCTATGTTAATGGTAGCACAATGTTTACAAAGCTGGTCCCGGAGCACTTGAACTTGGGCAATCACTAGGTTAATAAGTGCACACACTACTTGGTTAAAAATCTCCAAATGCTTATATTCCTTGAAGCAGCACAGACATTGCCTACAAAAGAAAATAAAATGCAATAAACAATTATACATTTTAGAAGAAACAATTATACATTTTAGTAAGTCACAGACAAAACAAATACTGAAATACTTTTTAAAGCATCAATTTTCCCCTTCTGCTAGGGTAACACTGACTTTTTATAACAGAATCACAGGCCAGCCAGGCAAGTGGTGGTGCATGCCTTTAATTCCAGCACATAAAAGGCAGAGGCAGGCAGATGTCTGAGTTTGAGGCCAGCCTGGTCTACAGAGCAAGTTCCAGGACAGGCTTTAAAACTGCTAGGCATCATGACATGGCTCCATAACTAGTGAGAAACCCTGTCTTCAAAAACAAAAACAAACAAACAACAACAACAAAAAAAGAATCACAGGCCAGGCATGGTGATATATACCTTAATCCTAGCATTTGGGAAGCAGAGAAGCAGGTGGATCTCTGTGAGTTCAAGGACTGCCCAGGGTTATAGAGAACCTGTCTCAGAAAACCAAAAAATAAATAAATAAATAAAAATACCAACCAACAAAAAATAAGAATAAAAATTTTTTATTAATAAGCTGGGTGGTGGTGGTAAATGCCTTTAATCCCAGCACTTGGGAGGCAGAGGCAGGCAGATCTCCGAGAGTTCGAGGCCAGCCTGGTCTACAAGACCTAGTTCCAAGATAGCTAAGACTGTTAACACAGAGAAACCCCCGTCTCAAAAAAACAAACAAACAAACAAACAAAACAGGAAGTGTCAAGTAAGAACATACTAATCTAGTTCTTTGAAACAAATTCAATTAAGGGTTGGAGAGATGGTTCAGTGGTTAAGAGCACTGCCTGCTCTTTCAAAGGTCCTGAGTTCAATTCCCAGCAACCACATGGTGGCTCACAACCAACTGTAATGAGATCTGATGCCCTCTTCTGGCATGAAGGCATACATGCAGGCGGAATACTGTATACATAATAAATAAATAAATTTTTAAAAATTCAATTAATAGCACAATGCCTACCATACTTCGGGTAATTAAAAATCTTGCTACTAAGTAACTAAACAATATGAACAAGTACCACCTAGTTCAAATTATATTAGCATAATCCAAAGACTGATTGACAGTTAATCAGCTATTATTCATGATTTATGTCTTCGAATATTAGCAAAATGTGTCCAACATAGTCCAAATAAATTACCAGCACCCTGTATGACCACATAGAAAAATAATTTCATTTTTATAGGTATGATAAACTTGACCACAAAACCACTAACATACTTTCATTTGAGAAGCGAACCCTAACTTTTTTCCTCGAGTGTCAAAGAGACTCTCTGATGAATAGACTGTGGTGGAAGTTAGAGGATGGGACATCTAAGAATAGGCCACAAAGACATTACAACCATGATCTAGTTAATAACACTGAAGCTGCCTATTGAAAAAGTATATAGGAGGCTCCAAAGCCACAGAGAAACCCTGTCTCGAAAAACCAAAAAAAAAAAAAAAAAAGAAAAAGTATATAGGAAACACTTAAGACCTCCCCAAACACTTAATGTCGATCCTTTAGCCCCATATAAGCCTCCAAGATGATAATAATACCTTAACTAAACCCTTATGATAAATCCAATGACAAATCCAACACAGAATTAACCAACTATAAGTTTCCAAAATCCCTATCCAACTGTCATCCAGTTTCTAATTAATTAAATATTATTTTTGGAAGAATTTGTTACAATGGTGGAATAAAAGGGCTTTTACTTCAAAGTTCTCTGCCGCTATAAAATTCCATATAACCAGTATTTTTAAGGGTTTTTTTTAAGACAAGGTCTCACTATGTGACTCTGGATTGCCTAGAACTCACTATGTAGACCAGGCTGGCCTCAAACTCAGAGACCTGCCTGCCTCTGACACCCAAATGCTAGTATTAAAGGTATATGTATGTATGTCACAACACTCTGTGTGTGTGTGTGTGTGTGTGTGTGTGTGTGTGTGTGTGTGTGTGTGTGTGTGTTTATATGTGCATGTGCCTCAAAGGCCAAAGGAGGGCAGATCCCCTGGATCTGCAGTTATGTGCAGTTGTGAACCACCAGACAAGGAACTGAAGATGGCTCCTCTAGAAAAGCAGGAAGTCCTCTTAATCATTGAGCCATCTCTCCAGCACCAACCCCCCAGTCCAAATTATAATTTGTATGAGGAAAAAAAAACAAATATAATGAAGAGGCAGGTAGATCTCTGAGTTGAACTCAGAGTGATTCCAAAGTGAGCTAGGACTACAAAGAGATGCTCTCACCTAATCTTAAAACAAACATAAAAAAATTACTCAGGGTGGCGGTGACAGCCACCTCTAACCCCAGCAATCGGGAGGCAAAGGCAGAATCTCTCTCTGAGTTAAGGCTAGCCTGGACTACCACACCAATTCTAGAATAGAGCTACACACACAACTGAAACACACACACAAAAAACAAATGAGTCATAATGTTTTGTTTTTCTGAAAAACAGTCTGCATACCTCTTATTTCCTATCTCTCTTTTTTTTCCTCTCCAATACTTGGGATCAAATCCAGGACTTCATACAGACTGGGAAAAGTCCTCTAATTGCTGAGCCACATCCCTGCCATTTTTTACATTGACAGGATCCAGGCTGATCAGAATCCTCTTGCCTTAAGGACTCCAAAATTTGAGGATTACAGGCATGCACCACCACTCCAAATTCAGCTTCTTCCTATAATACTAATGGAAAATTATCTTTAAATTGAGAAGCTGTACACTTACGCATTTTTCTTAGTAAAGCCAGAATCTGAGTTCCTCAAGATCCTGACTCAGACTTAGAATAGGAAAGACAAATTTACTTTAAAAATTAGTTGTCAGAAAATAGGAATTGGGGTTGGAGAGATGGCTTAGCGATTAAAAACACTGGTTGCTTTTCCAGAGAACATGGGGTCAGTGTCCAGTGTCCACATGGTGGGTCACAACTGTCTATAACTTCAGTTCACAGGATCCAATGTCCTTTTCTGGCCTCTGCAGACACTGTATGTAGGAGATTCATGTGGGCAAAGGACAATAAGCATAAAATTTTAAAAAAGGAAAAATAAAAAGGAAATGAGAATTAAGGTAAGTAGCAGTGCATGCCTTTAATCCTACAAAACATGAAGGCAGAAGCAGCAGGATCTACGAGTTCCAGACCAACAAGAGGTCCACCGTGAGACCCTATCTCAAAAACAAGAGGAAAAACAGAGGAAAGACTTGGAACTTAAGAGACTAAGGCAAGGATGAAGCAGGACAGAAAAAGAGGATTTAATAAAAGGTTATCAAGTAACTTCCCTGCTCGATAGTTAAATTATCACAGGTAAAGACTAAAAAAGCCTAGTTTGAGGTCAGTGTGCACTACAAAAAGGTTGGCTAGGCCAATCAAGCAACACAGTGAAACCCTGTCTGAAAACAAGAAAAGCCTGTTCATCATTTTATTTAATATAGTATAAATCATCTTTTTTTTTCCTTTGGTTTTTTTGACAGGGTTTCGGTGTAGTTTTAGAGCCTATCCTAGAACTAGCTCTTGTAGCCCAGGCTCACCTCGAACCCACAGAGATCCGCCTGCCTCTGCCGTCATTTTAAGGTAGCCCACCCACAGAGAATATCCAACTTACTTTGCTGTGCCTTTGTCTTAACCATAAAAGGACAGCCAACAATAAATCTTTGTAAGAGCAAAAAAGAAAAAAAAAGGGGGGGGGGTGAAATCCACAAAGAATCAATAAAAACTTAATAATAATTTTTTGCCGGGCGGTGGTAGCGCACACCTTTAATCCCAGCACTCGGGAGGCAGAGGCAGAAGCAGGCGGATCTCTGTGGGTTCGAGGCCAGCCTGGGCTACAAGAGCTAGTTCCAGGACAGGCTCTAAAACTACAACGAAACCCTGACTCAAAAAACCAAATAAAAATAACAACAACAACAACAAC
>NW_004949107.1:9377593-9379986 GCF_000317375.1 Microtus ochrogaster | reverse complement strand
AAAAGCTGTGTTCAGTTTTTAACTTTGTGAGAGGACATTGTCATCCACAGAGTTCGTTCTTGAAAACCATGTACATAAATTTTTTAAAAAATACTCAAAAATAAATACAACACAGAATGTTCTAGTTTCTTCTCTATTATTTTGATAAACAGTGTCCAAAAGCAAATCAAGGAAGGACAGTGTTCATTTCATCTTACAACTCACTGAGGAAAGACAAGACATATAGTCATTCTGGAAGTAGGAACTGGAAGCAGAAATCATGGAAAACGGCTCCTTATTAGCATATTCCATGGCTTGCTCAGTTTGCTTTGTGATAAAACCCAAGACCACCCACCACCGTAGGCCACGCCCTCCAACATCACTTATTAATAAAGAAAATGGCCACGGTCCTAGAATCTCTGCTATGCTGGGGTCTCCACTGAGGCTAAAGTTATACCTTCACTAATGACATCTCCTGTGTTCTCTTCAAGGATTCCAACTTTGTACCATAGTGCCAATCCTCAACTTCTCTCCATGACCCTTTCAATCCTGGGGTTTCCACCACAGCTGATGCTATACTATAACCAAAGAGCTTTCTTTCCTGACCTCTCACAATACCAAGCTCCCTATGATCCCTTAAAAGGAAGTTTTCAGGGATCAGCACTCAAGAGACAGAGGCAGGCACAGCTCTGAGTTCCCAGCCCAGCCTAGTCTACATTGTGAGTTCTAGGACAGCCAGGGCTACGTAATGAGACCCTGTCTCAAAACAAAACCAAACAAAAAAAAGCAACTTTCACACAGTCAAAAATCAGCACCATGTAGAAGACTCTTAACAATACCAAGTTCAACTGCCAACTTGAGAAACAGCCTTGGCTCCTCTGGACCACAACTTCTGTGTGCGGCCCCAGGAAACACTCCACAGAAGATTTCAACTTATGATACTGGTCTTTTCGTAATCACGGATGCTTTCTAAGCCATACCAAACAACCTTCAATTGTCCCAGCAAAGCAAAGGTTTCATTTCAGTGTGTTTTCCTCCTATTCAGAGCTGATTCTTTAGCTGCAGCTGACCAGAAACCACAATTACTAATTCAAATAAATCACCACAAATACCCTGACAGTTTTTGCTTCTCTATATGAAATTCCACAAGGCAAGCCTCTATAATCTGCACTGCTCTCTCAACACTCTTGTCCAAGTCTCCATAGAACAGGCCATTAAGTTTTAAGTGATGGCTTTTCCAGCCCAAAGTTCCCAACACTTCCACAATCTTCCCAAACTACATGCAGTATCTGTCACCACAATAGCTACAATAGGTGTCTGGTACCAATTTCTTTCCCAGTTTGCTATCTGTTACTGTGGCCAAAAGTGACTCAAGAAAAAAAAAAGATTTCATTTGGCTTATACTTCTTGATCCACAGTACATCACTGAGGAAAGCCAAGGAACTTGAAGACAGGAGCTAAAAAGATTACCATAGAACAATGCTGCTTACTAGCTTGCTCCTTAGGGCTTGTTCCTGCTTCAGGATCCCTGCTTCAGGATCCACTACCACCATAGGTTAGGCCATCCCACATCAATCACCATTCAAGAATTGCTCTATAATCTAATGGAAGCAATTTCTGAGCTGAGGTTAACTCTTCCTAGATGACCATATATTATTTAAAGGTGTTAAAAATTAAATGGAAGAGGGTAAAAGGTGAGGGAGAGGAAATGAAGGGAGCAGAGAGAAATATATATATATATATATATATACTGCATTTTTAGCAAGCACTACATTAATGTTGCAGTAGATGATTTACTTATGTTTATTTTAGTGAGAGTACATATTATACTTATGTGCAATATCACTTTGAGAAACTCTAAATGGGTTAGAAATTAAAAAGTAAATAGGGCTTAGTTTAAAAATTAAATAAAAAAACACTAACCAAGACAATCACAAGAAAGCAAAAATTTTAACTGTACTTTATAATACTTAGAACCTAACAGATATTACGTCACTGAAAGAAGAGTGGGTATTATAAAAACCAAAATAGGGATTACAAAAACTGGGTCCTTTAAAGTTCATCAAGGAGCTGAATATTAAATCATTTGCCTTTGTATGTATGAGGCCCTGGGTTCAACACTAATCACCATTTAAAATAAAAAGCTCTTTAATTGTACATAGATTTGGTTTTTCAAGTGTAGCCCTGGCTGTCCTGGAACTCACTCTGTACATCAAGATGGCCTTGAACTCACAGAGGTCCAACAGCCTCGGACTCTGCTAGGATTAAAGGTGTGTGCCATCACTGCCCTACTTGTTGAATGCCTTTTATTTATTTATTTATTTATTTATTTTTTGGTTTTTCGAGACAGGGTTTCTCTGTGGCTTTGGAGCCTGTCCTGGAACTAGCTCTGTAGACCAGGCTGGTCTCGAACT
>NW_004949107.1:9374386-9377493 GCF_000317375.1 Microtus ochrogaster | reverse complement strand
TTTCTCTGTGGCTTTGGAGCCTGTCCTGGAACTAGCTCTGTAGACCAGGCTGGTCTCGAACTCACAGAGATCTGTCTGCCTCTGCCTCCCGAGTGCTGGGATTAAAGGCTTGCGCCACCAATGCCCGGCTTGAATGCCTTTTAAAGAAATACATCATTTATCATTTTTAATACATAACAGAAGGTCTAACAGTTCCCCAGAAAGAAAGACAAAAGACTGATACTGGGGAGAAAAAGAAAAGCATGCAACCAATCAAAACTAGTAATAGGTTTAAAGGGCAGATGAAAGTGAGGAAATAAAAATTCAAGGGTCTTTAGTATTTTTATTTCAACTTACTGAAAATTTTAAATTCATATAAAGAGAACTAATTAAAGATAAAAAGCATCAAGATCGCCAGGTGGTCTTTGGTTTTGAAAAAAGCATAAGATCAAAATTTAAGTGAAACTCAACAGAAATATTTAAATGTACAAAATGCACAAAATGAAATTACTAATCAGAAGAGGGGCTATATCTGCAGCATAAACACTAGTTCTAACAGCATAATCAGTTTAAGATTTTTCATACATGGCCATATGCTAATCCAATCAACAACAGCTTTTAGGATTCTTAAGTAAAGCTTAGATACCACTTACTGAGATTTAATTAGAGTAATTTTGCTAGAATTAATGGTTTCTGGTATCTGGTCTCCCTCTCACATAGATATGCATATATAAAAAGTTCTAAGATTCATATGAGAGAAGATAAGTGATATTTGTCTTTCTGAGTCTGGGTCACCTCATTTAATGTAGTATTTCCCAGTTTAATACACTTTCCTTCAAATGGTATAATTCTGTTTTTTTCACTTTTATTTTTTAAAGATTTTTAGAGACAGGATTTCTCTGTGTAGTCCTTACTGGAACTCTCTGTAAACCAGGCTGGCCTCAACTCAAAAATATACTTGCCTCTGCCTCCCAAGTACTGGGATTAAAGACGTTTGTGCCACCACCAAAACCCAGATAATTCTATTTTTCTTTACAGATGAACACAATTCCATCATGTATATATACATTTTCATTATTCATTCTTCTATTGATGGACATCTAAGTTTATTATATTTACCAACTATTATGAAAACAGTAACATTAAACATAGACAAGCAAGTATCTATAATAGGGATGTAGTCTTTCAGGTGGATGTCCAGGAGCTGTACAAATGGATCATATAAAAGTTCTATTTAGCCAGGTCTGGTGGAGCAAGTCTTTAATCCCAGCACTCTGGAGGCAGAGGTAGAAGGATCTCTGAGTTCAAGGCCAGCCTGGTCTACCGTGTGAGTTTTAGGACAGTCATGCCCTGGCTACAGGCAGAAACCCTGTCTCAAAAAAAAAAAAAAAAAAAAGCAAGTTCTATTTGCAGTTTACTGAGAAACTACCCACAATGATTTCATCAAGGCCGCCCCAGTTTACATTCCCACCAAGGCTTCAGACCCTCTCCAGCTTTTATTGTCAGTTTTTCTATGATAACCACTTTAAGACTAGGAAGACATACCCAAACACACACCACTTATAATTTTTAAGTATAAGAGGAAAAATCAAGGTATTAAATAGGGAAAACTTAAGGGATAAAAACTGCTAAAACTGCCAGGCGGTGGTGGCACTCGGGAGGCAGAGGCAGGTGGATCTCTGGGAGTTCGAGAACAGCCTGGTCTACAAGAGCTAGTTCTAGAACAAGCACCAAAGCCACGGAGAAACCCTGTCTTGGAGGGGGGGGGGGGGGGACAAAACCTTACAGAAGTGAAATAATTTGTTCACTACCCAGTTCATAGATAATGAAGCATAACTTTCATTCATACCTATCTAGCTCCAAAGCCACCCTCCAGGTATTTTAGGTGATCAAGCAGAGGTTCTCATTAATTTGAGGGCAAATTTAGGTATTCTGATAAAGCCTATTAATTATTGCTTATAGTTGCACATATCAAGATTTCCTTTATAATTTCTCTATTTTTTTCTTCATTTATAAAATTTCTTTTTTAAAAAGAAATTATTTATTATGTATACAGTATTCTGCCTGCGTGTATCCCTGCAGGCCAGAAGAGGGCACCAAACCTCAGTGCATATGGTTGTGAACCACCATGTGGTTGCTGGGAATCGAACTCAGGAACTCTGGAAAAGCAGGCAAAGCTCTTAACCTCTGAGCCATCTCTCCAGCCCCATTTATAAAATTTCTTTGAAACCTTTTTTTTGTTTTGTTTTCTGAGACAAGACTTCTCTGTGTAGTCCTAGCTGTCCCTCCGTCGACCAGACTTGCCTCAAACTCTCAGAGATCTACCTGCTTCTACCTCCAGAGTGCTGGGATTAAAGGAGTATACTACTAACGCCCAACTATTTCTTTGTTCACAGACTCTACATTAAAAAATACTAATATCTCTAATATCTACTAGTATAAATTAAAACATGAAATTGTAATCACAACCCCAGCTCCATTAATAACTCTAAATAAGATATTAGGAAAACTATATTACTTCTATGGATTTCACCTTATTCGGGTGTACCCAATACATTCTGAAATTATAAGTTCTATGTTTTTCTAGTAGATGCCTATTATGTGGGCATCTAGCTATAGCTACAACAGATTCAAAATTATGACTGAGCAAATATCTTCAATTATTACATTTTAAACTAACATATCAATATAAAATATAAATATACATCTAGTCTACTCATAATGAAAGCAATAACAACCTAGTCCGAAACAATCTATCTGGTTGGTATTCAGAAGAGATGTCAGCATCAACCTTGAATTTAAGTTTTAATACTTAAAACCCAGTAACTTTTCCCAAAAACTGCAGATTTTACTAAAAGAAAAATACTGTAAAAACGTCATTGTAGAATAGCTGAAATTTGAAACTAAATTTTCCCCCTTTGGCTTTTTCTGTGTAGCCCTGGCCTTCCTAGAACTTGCTCTGTAGATCAAGTTGGTCTGAACTCAGAGATCCATCTCCCTCTGCTTCCTGAGTACTTGGGTTAAAGTGGCCAGCTTAAACTCTTTATTATCAGACAAACTTTATATTTTTATGTTATAAGATGTAGTATACTTACTGATCCTTACTATAATACTTCAATTTTTTTTTT
>NW_004949107.1:9371548-9373596 GCF_000317375.1 Microtus ochrogaster | reverse complement strand
AAAAAAAAAAAAAAAAAAAATTTAAAGAAGACTAGTTCTAATTAGGCAAAACACACAAGTGAAAAGATATTTAGTGGGGGGCTGAGAACATACACTAAATAGTTGTTTAGTATATACAAGGCCTTGAATTTAAAGTCAACCCTTATCTCCCCTGAAAAACTACTAGAAGGCTGGGCATATAACTCAGTGGTAAAGCCCAACAGTTAATAGACTGGCATTGAACTTCATCACTGTTAAGATTGTTTGCCACCACCAATTAAAATCACAGAGACAGAAATTTAGTTTTTTTTTTCAAACTGATTATATTAACAATTATGATTCTTGGAGTTTTGTTCTATTTATTCCCAACTTACATATTACATAAAAATTGAACTAATGTGCATAATAAAAAAGAACAAGCAGCAAATGGCTTCAAAATATGTTACCACAATGAAGATAGTTTTAAGTTTGCTATAAGCTTTGAGCTTTCTATAAAAATTTTCTTATAGACAGGGTGGTGGCAGCACAAACCTTTGATACTAGCACTCTGGAGGCAGAGTAAAACAATCTCTGAGTTCAAGACCAGCCTGGTCTATAGAGCAAGTTCCAGGACACCAAGGCTACTCAGTGAAACCCCATCTCAAAATACAAAAACAAACAAACAAAAAAAAAACTCTTATCTCTCAAAATAATTGACAGAGATAGACAGACAGACAGACAGATAGATAGGTAAATAGATAGATAGCTCAAAATATCTTTCTAAATTTTAGTCACTCATTCCTAAAAAAAAAAAATGAGGGAAAGGTAAAAGAAAGAAAATCAAAAATAAACTGGGCAGTGGTGGCAGCGCACACCTTTAATCCCAGCACTTGGGAGGCAGAGACAGGTGGATCTCTGTGAGTTCAAGGCAAGTTCCAGGACAGCTACAGCTGTTACACAGAGAAACCCTGTCTTAAAAGAAAAAAAAAAAGAAAGAAAAAACAAAACAAAACAATTTTTATGTTGTTTTAAAAACAATGTCATGGGGGCTGGAGAGATGGCTCAGTGGTTAAGAGTATTGCCTGCTCTTCCAAAGGTCCTGAGTTCAATTCCCAGCAACCACATGGTGGCTCACAACCATCTGTAGTGAGGTCTGGTGCCCTCTTCTGGCCTGCAGACATAACACACAGACTATTGTATACGTAATAAATAAATAAATATTTTAAAAATAAAAAAATAAAAACAATGTCATAATCAAGCCCATGATTAAGGAAAAGGTAAAATGATAGAATATTGATAACTACCATTAGTACAAAGAATAACATGTAATAAAACATCCTAAAAGAAAATCTAATGACAATTAATGGCAATTTATACAATTCACCAAGTTAATCTTCAAAATACCTACAACTGCATACCTCTGAGTCCAGGAATTGATATAAGCAAATATTTTGAGAGTATGTTCCTTTCTGAGCTGCAGTCCATCACCACCTTCTATATCTGATACTGAAATAGAAGGATAAAAGTATGAATAAATGTTAAACCAATATTAAAGTCAATACTTCAAAAATAAAGTTTAGATACATGAATACAAACATCAGTTAATTCTTTTGCTTTCACTAATGAAATAAAATCTTTGATTACTGACTGTAGTAGTTCCTATTTCTGTAACAAAGACTATTACCAAAAGTAACTTGGAGAGGAAAGGGTTTATTTCACTTAAAGGTCCAGGGCTAAATAGATCCTATCTCAAAAAAATAAAGAAGAAAGGCTTAATAAAAGTATTTTTAGGATTAGATTTTTTTATGTATGTGTATGTGTGTGACGCTATGTGAGTACATGTGTATCATGTGCCAGCAAGATTCCCAGGAACTAGAGTTACAGGTGATTATGAGCTACCTTGTGGGTATTGGGAGCTGAATACAGGTTCCTTGCAAGAGCAGTAGGTGCTCTAAACCACTGGACTATCTCTCCAACCAAATGATGTATTTAAAAAATAGGGGCTGTAGAGATGGCTCAGCGGTTAAGAGCATTGCCTGCTCTTCCAAAGGTCCTGAGTTCAATTCCCAGCAACCACATGGTGGCTTACA
>NW_004949107.1:9369205-9371448 GCF_000317375.1 Microtus ochrogaster | reverse complement strand
CAGGCATACACACAGACAGAACATTGTATAATAATAAAAATAAATATTAAAAAGTAATAATAATAATTTAACTCTAGTCCACCTCCTGATGCTTTGTCCTATTTAGACCAAATCACAACTCCTCTAAGGTATGCGGCATTATAAATGCTACAGAAGTACACAGCTAGCCATTCCATTCTCTTTTCCCACACTATAGATATGCTCTATGAAAATCTTATAATCCTGGGCAGAAAATCCTAGCTTCTAGCAAGTCATGTGATCAGGAAAGTCAACAACAAATACAGTGTGTATCCAATAAATTGTCTGGCAGTGTACGAGTACTGAATGTATTTTCCACTTAGATTTCCAATTTGTTGTACATTTTTTCATTGTTGTTTTGAGACAGGGTTTCTCTGTGTAGCTGTCCTGACTGTCCTGGAACTTGCTTTGTAGACCAGGCTGGCCTCGAACTGAACTGACAAATATGAGATCCACAAGCCTCTGACCCTGGTGTTGGGATTAAAGGTGTGTTCCACTATACCTGGTTCAGTTTTTGTTTTGGTGTTTTAAGTTTGTTTTGTTGTTGTTGTTGTTGTTGTTTTTAAATTTATTTTGTGCATATGTGTTTTAAGTTGTGAGAAAACAATTTGCAGAAATTTGTTCTCTCCTCCTACCATGTGGGTTCAAGGAATCAAAATCAAGTCATCAGGTTTAACATCAAACTATCTTATCCACAGCTGAGCCACCTCCCCAGCCCTAACATTTCTTCTTTAAAGAGAAAGAAAGGGACAGCAATCTAAAACAGTGTTTGTCAATTCTTACTATTCCAGAGGCATCATCAACTAAAGCTTCAAATTCAAAGGAGCTACAACAGAGGTTCTCAGTCTTCCTAATGCAAAGACCCTTTAATACAGATCCTTTTTTAATATAAATTTTCTTTATTTTATTTACATTAGTGTTTTGCCTGCATGTATCTCTGTGTGAAGGTATCTTGTCATGTGGGTGCTGGGAATGAACCTGGATGCCCTTAAAGAACAGTCAGTGCTCTTAACCGCTGAGTCATCTCTCCAGCCCTCCCCCCCTTTTTTTGGTTTCTCAAAACAGGGATTCTCTGTGTAACAGCCTTGCAAGTCCTAGATTCTCTGTAGACCAGATTGGCCTTGAACTCAGGGAGACCTGCCTGCCTCCACTAAGTGCTGGGATTAAAGGTGTGCGCCACCACCGTCCAGTTAATACAGATCCTCTCGTAGTGATCTTCAACCATGAAATCATTTCCTTGCTATTTATAACTGTAATTTTGCTACTACTATGCATCAAAAATATATGATATGCAGGATACGATATGTGACCCCAATGGGGTCATAACCTACAGGCTGAGAATCACTGAGCTAGAGATGGCTCAGCAACTGAGAGCACTAGCTGCTCCTCAGGAGGACCAAGGTTCAAGCCCCTGTACTCACATGAGAATTCACAACTGTCTCTAATTCCAGTTCCAGGTGAGCCAAAGTACTATTTAAAAGGCTGAAGACACTGCATGTATGTGGTGCTCATACGTGCAGACAGAAACCCAGCTCACAAAATAAAATCAAACAAAAAATTCTTTTATTCAGTATTCTTTTATTCCCAAGATTTGGGGATTTAAATTTGGATACCATCAACATTCTCTCATTACAAGCTCAGTATTCTGTACCTGAAATGCTTGGAATAAGAACTATTTCAGACTTCAGAATTTTTCAGAATTTAAAATAATGGTGCAGACTTTACTAGCTGTATATGCCATCTTTAAAAAAAAAAGTTAAAGCTGGGAGTGGGGGATTGGTGCTGGATAATGACTCAGTAGTTAAGAACACTAACAAGAATTTGGCTCTCAACATCCATGTCAGACAGTTCACAAACACCTGGAACTCCAATGTCAGAGGATAAAATACCCTCTTATGACACACACGTGTATACACATAACAAACAGAATTTTTTAATGGAGCTGGCAAAACTCATGAAGTAAATGTTACTGCCACCAAGTCCTAAACCCTGAATTCAATCTTCAAAACCCACACGGTGGAAGGAGAAAATTATCCTGCAAATTGTCATCTGGGCTCCACACATGTTCCATGGCATGCATGCCTGCTATGCATGTATACGCACATAAGCATGCACACTCACACAGTCAATAAATGTTTTTTAAATTTTTTTTTTAACTCAAAATTTATTTTTTTTAAAGATTTATTTATTTATTATGTATACAATATTCTGTCTGTGTGTGTATG
>NW_004949107.1:9366207-9369105 GCF_000317375.1 Microtus ochrogaster | reverse complement strand
AGACCTCATTACAGATGGTTGTGAGCCACCATGTGGTTGCTGGGAATTGAACTCAGGACCTCTGGAAGAGCAGTCGGTGCTCTTAACCTCTGAGCCATCTCTCCAGCCCCTTAACTCAAAATTTAAATTCTAGCATCACACTAACTAGAAGACATCAGGTTTTAGGTTTAGTGATAATCAACCTCTAATTCTTCACTAGATTAGAAGTTATTATCTCACTTAAGATAGAATTTGTATTGCTATTTAGGGGAACTCACCTTGAAAGGAAAGATGGAAACAAAATACCATTAAAATAAAACATGTCGGGTGGTGTTGGCACTGAGGAGGTAATGGCAGGTGGATCTCTCTGTGAGTTTGAGGCCAGCCTGGTCTAAAGATTGAGTTACAGGACAACAAAGACTACAAGAAGAAACCCTTTCTCGAAAAACAAAAGAATGAAAATAAAATAAAAATAAAACAACATTCTGTTGGCCACATTAAACCACTTTACCAAGTAATGATGAGTAGCATCTCATTATCTTCTTACTTTGAATGCACTCCAAAGGCCCTACTGTCATCACTGCCCAATGGTACAAGCCGGCAATCTCAATACTTGGGTGGCTGAGATAAGAGGATCTTGAGTTCAAGGACACATTGCTATGTAACAAGAAAACTGCCTCTTGGAGTGGGGATGTAGGGAGGTCAGCATGGAGAGACAGCTCAGTGGTTAATAGCACAGAAGATAGGAGTTTAATTATAAGCATGCATATGATGGCCCACAACCATTTTTAATTCCATTTCCATGGGGTCCAATATCCTCTTCTGGCCTCTGTGAGCACAAGCTTGTACATGATGCCCAGATGCCTGCAGGTAAAATATCTGTACTTAAAACAAAGTAATAATAAAATAAATTGGGGGGAGGGAGTAGGCTGTAGCGTTGACTCAGCATTGAAGAGTAGTTATTGCCCTTGCAGAGGACCTGGGTTTGATTTCTAACACTCTTATGATGGCTCACAACCATCTGTAACTCTATTTCTAGAAGTTCTGACACTCTTCTGACCTCTGCAGGCACCAGGCACACATGCATTGCCCATATATTCAAAAAAAACATTCATACACATAAATTTTATTTATTTATTTTTTTTTTTTCTTTTTCGAGACAGGGTTTCTCTGTGGCTTTGGAGCCTGTCCTGGAACTAGCTCTGTAGACCAGGCTGCTTCCGATCTTCACAGAGATCCACCCACCTCTGCCTCCCGAGTGCTGGGATTAAAGGCGTGCGCCACCATCGCCCGGCCACATAAAATTTTTTTAAAGAAAATAAAGATCAGGGGGCTATTTAAGTTACAGTATGACCAAATAATGGAAAACTATATTAAGACTATAAAAGGTGTAATTTAATTGGATACTTAATATGGAAAAGGTGCTGGTATCTTTTTCTCTTTTGTCAACAGTCTTACTATGTAGTCCAGGGTAGCCCTTAGATTCCCTAGTTATCTATTGCTGCCATCAGATCCAGCTTTAACCTGTGTCTTAGAAACATAATTAAGAGCCAGGTAACACAGTAAATTTTAGGCTAGTTTGTCTTACATAAGTCCCTGTCTTAAAAATTAGGTAGGTAGATAGACAGATAGATAAAGAGAAATAATTCGGCAGATAAGAACATTTATGTACAAGCATGAGGATCTAAATTGAAATACCCACAGGCAAAAAACAGGCATGGCCACAAAGGCCTCTAACCTCAGCATCTGGAGCAAAGAGGCAAATTTTGGGAGCCAAAACCTCATGCTTCAGGTTTGAGACAGACTTTGTCTCAAGCAAATAAAGCAGTAAAAAACAGAGGAAAACATCCAATTTCTTCCTTTGCCTTTTACACGTACACCGACATGTTAACCTCCCCCTCCCCCACAAAAACACTTGTTCAAGGGCATACGCATACTATAAATAAAAAAAATTACATAGGAGTTGTAGCTCGGTGGTAGAACACTTGCCTAGCATGTACATGACCTGGATTCAATCTACAGCACTGACAAAAGGAGAAAAAAGTAGTAATTTTAGAGGGCTAGAAGTGTGTTTAATGACAGAGTACTTCCTTATTATACACAAAGTCCTGTGTTCAGTCACCACAAAAAAAATGATATTAAGAGAGATAGGTATAGCTCAATGGTAGAACAGAGACTCTGAGTTAATCTCTGTCATCAAAAGAAAATAACATAAGACAACATACAAAATTTGCTTATTTAAACTAAGAAGCCTGAGGTGGCCAGGCTGGTGGCCAACACCTTTAATCCCAGTACTCAGGTGGCAAAGGCAGGAGATCTCTGTGAGTTCGAGGTCAGCCTGGTCTACAGAGTGAGTTCCAGGACAGCCAGTACTATTTCACAGAGAAACCTTGACTCGAAAAACCAAAAAAGAAAAGAAAGGAAAAAAAGGTAATAGGTTTTGAAGATATGATATAGAACACACATGGTGTAAAGTGAAAAAGAAATCAACAAAAAGCAAATTATGTACTAAAATGACATAATGAAATATTACTTTGTTAATAAAAAAAAATACAAGAGGACCAGAGAGGTGGCTCAATAGTTAAGAGCACTGGCTGCTGTCCCAGAGGACCTGGTTTGATTCCCGGCAAATACACGGCAGCTCACAACCATCTGTAATCCCAGTTCCAAAGGATTCCACGCCTTCTTGGGCACTGCACACATATTGCAAAGACATACATGCAGGCAAAATACACATTAAATAAAATTTAAGACAAGAAAAGCCACTGTCGGGCGGTGGTGGCGCACGCCTTTAATCCCAGCACTCGGGAGGCAGAGGCAGACGGATCTCTGGGAGTTCGAGGCCAGCCTGGTCTACAAGAGCTAGTTCCAGGACAGGCACCAAAGCTACAGAGAAACCCTGTCTCGAAAAACCAAAAA
>NW_004949107.1:9365398-9366107 GCF_000317375.1 Microtus ochrogaster | reverse complement strand
AACTTTAATTCCAGCACTCAGGAGGCAGAAGAAAGCAGCTCTTTGAGTTTGGGGGTCAGCCTGATCTATATATCTAGTTCCAACCAGCCAAGGCAACATAGTGAGCAATCTCCAGGCAAACAAGTTAGCTCAGCAAGTAAAAATGATTATTAGCGTGCTCGCTTTGGCAGCATGTATACTAAAATTAAAACAATACAGAGAAGATTAGCATGGCCTCTGCACAAGGATGATAAGCAAATTCGTGAAGCGTTCCATATTAAAAAAATGATCACTTGCGCCAGGCAGTGGTGGCGCACGTTCTTAATCCCAACAGGTGGATCTCAGTGAGCTCTAGGACAGTATGGTCTACAGAGCGAGTCCTAGGAAAGGTTCCAAAGCTACAGAGAAACCTTGCCTCAATAAGTAAATAAGCAAACAAACAAATAAATGACTACCAGCAAGCCTGACAACTGGAATTGAATGTCTGGTACCTACAGGACAGGAGACCCAACTCACACTGTTTGAGACCTCCACATGCAGACCTGGCACACACAAATAAAAACACCCATCTCCTAGAAACCTGGACTATACTCACTTGCACATACAAATAACCAGCATCAACTTTCTATATCAAGTTCTCATAGACAACTGTTAGAAGATTGTCTATATAACTGCAAAAATATAATCTGGAGGTCAAAGAGATGATTCAGCAGTTAAGAACACTTGCTGC
>NW_004949107.1:9357838-9364653 GCF_000317375.1 Microtus ochrogaster | reverse complement strand
AAAAAAAAAAAAATGTCATCTGTAGCCATATAAAACTTTATTGGCAAAGAATGCTAGCTCATGTTGTCGCTGTCACCCTAGCACTATAACACTGAAGCAGGTGGATAGCTGTGAGTGAGATCAATCAGGGCTACTGAATTCCACTCAAGTCTAGATCAAAAGAGTTAATCTCTTGCTAGGCACTGGTGGCACACAGCTTTAATCCCAGAACTCAGAAGGCAGAGGCAGAATCTCTGTTGAGTTCAAGGCCAGTCTGGTCTACAGAGTGAGTTCCAGGGCAGTCAGGGCTAAACAGAGAAACCCTGTCTCGAAAAGCTAAAAAAGTTAATCTCTTGTCTTAAAAACACACACACACACATACAAACAAGATGATCCTCAGCCTAGTCCTGTCCTTGACCTCCTCTCTTGTTCTCCCAGAACCAGGCTCTATAAATTCAGTGATATACTATGGCACTGTCCTTTATTTAACTGCTGGAAAACATTTCTTCCATATCCAATAAAACAGAAGAATAAGCTTCTACGTCTGTGGTCCCACATCCAATGACTATTTTTTTCTTTTCTTACTTTGGAAAAGACAGGGTCTCAAATAGCCGACTCACCTCAACTTCCCTGTGTAGCTGAGGATACCTATGCGCTTCTGATCCTACTACACCCACCTCCCAGGTGCTAAGATTACAGGTGTATACCACTAGAAAAGTCTTCATGGGATACTGGGTCAAACCTAGAGTTTAGCATGCCAGTCAAGCTTGCTACCAACAGAGATATATAATCAACTCATGAAATTTTCTTTCTTTTCTTTTTTTTTCCCCTCAAGATAAGGCTTCTCTGTGAAGCCCTGGCTGTCCTAGAACTTGCTCTGTCAACCATGCTGGTCTCACAGAGATCCACCTGCCTCTGACTCCTGAGTGCTGGGATTAAAGGCATGCGCCGCCACCACCAGACAAGAGAGCAATTCTCTAAGACACAGCTACACCCATGCACACTCTCACCCCATCCTGAAAGATAAGCCAACAATCATGCTGGTGATGCTAAGTGTCCCCTATGTTTCTGTGCCTACCTGCACTAGGACCTCACATCATGACGAAGATGCTACTGTTCAACAGATATTCCATGTTCCTACCACAGGTTTGCTTGAGAATCAATCATTTAACACTTTAGGGACATGTACTTGGGATCCACAAAAACACCCAGAGAAAGCTGCATATCCTACCTTCACATAACTTCCTTGAAAGCTGTGAGCTTTTATAAACCAACGAAGTAATCAAAGGCTGGCCTAATACAGCTAAGCAAGAAACAGTCTGTGGGGGCTGGAGAGATGGCTCAGTCATTGCCTGTTCTTCAAAGGTCCTGAGTTCAATCCCCGTCAACCACATGATGGCTCACAACCATCTGTAATAAGGTCTGGTGCCCATTTCTGGCCTGCAGACATACACACAGACAGAACACTGTATACATAATACATAAATAAATATTTTAAAAAGAAAAAAAAAACAGTCTGTGACCTAGTGACAGACCATGGTCCAGAGAGGCATCGTTGCTAGAGAGTGGAAGGATAGAGACCAAAGGTTCTGACCAGGGATCCTCTAAGAGTCTGAAAAAGCTCTAGCTTTCCAGTGAACGACTAAAGCCAGTTTTAAGCATAACAAAGTGCCGGATGTCTAGAAGAATCCAAGCTATTCTCTTAATTGGTTAGGTTCATCATTTTCTGACTAACCTAAGAGTTTATACACCTAATACATAGTTGTTTTCCAGGGAAAACTTGTCATATTGTTTGTACATAGATATAGTTAGATAAATGGATACTACACTTTACCAAACACAGTTCAAAGTGACTAGAGGAAGAGTCTGACACTTTTTATTAGAACTAGTACCTAACTAAAACCTAAGAAAACGCAAATCTTTTTAAAATTCCCATAAAATGAATAACGACAGTTCCTACATTTCTAACACAGCATCCTCAATGCCCCAGAATTTGGCAGTTTGTAATTTCTTCTTTGATAACTGCTCTATCAATATGGACACTCTGAATTCACTACACAAAAAAAGAGACCACATCCCTCAAAGTTTTCTCATTTCCCCAGTACTTCCAAGATGAGAATGTTCTCTTTCTGTTCCTTTGTTGAATGAAAATGGAACATAAAGTTCTGACAATTTTTTTAGTAAACAGATATGGATTCTGCAAGAACTCATACTACTTTTTGGCTCCTGAGTGGCAAGCTCCTCCTTGCCTGGAGCACTCTTGAGGATGGCTATAACTTTTCAGCTGGGGGGGGGGGCAAGGCTGGCTTCAGTATTCAGGTACAGAGTTCAGAGGGAAGTTACCTGTATAAATGGGAAAGCTTTTACCAAACACTTGTTTGAGATCTGTTGATGTGCAAGGTGGCTTCAGTAAGTCCTATGTGTGATTTTCTGAACTGGAGATATCAGATCTTACCTCCAAAAAGCTAGGTTAGAGGATATTATCATTATCCATTACAGGATCTCATGCAGTTAAGTCTAGTCTCAACTCATTACGTAGCCTTGAACTTCCTGTTGCCATCTACCAAGTACTGGGATTACAGAAGTGCATCATAAAGCCCAATTTAAGGGATACTAGGGACCAAACCAAGGGTTTCACATGTCAGGCAAACATTCTAACACCTGAGCTACATCACACACACCAGATCCCCTAAAATACAATTACAGAAGGTAATGTACAATGTAGATACTGGGAAATAAACTCTGGTCCTCTCCAAGAGCAGGAATATTCTTAAGCACTGAGCAATCTTCTTTAGTCTCATCACCTTTCTTTTTTTTTTTTAATTTATTTTTGTGTGTGTGGCAAGTATGTCAAAGTCAGAAAGACAACTTGCAGGAGCTGGGTTTTCTCCATCTACCAAGTAGGTTTCAGGAATCAAATTCAGGTGGCAGACTTAGCGGGAGATGCTTTTCCAGGTGAACCATCTTGCTGGGCCCCAGTATTTTTTGTTGTTGTTTTGTTTTTTCAAGACAGGGTTTCTCTGTGTAGCTTTGAAGTCTATCCTGGAAATCAGTAAGAGTTCTCTTGAACTCAGAGATCTGCTTACCTCTGCCTCTCAGTGCTGGGATTAAAGGTGTACACTATCCTGCCCGGCTAAAAACTTTTTTTTAAATGTAGTGTGGAGGCATACATACAGAGACATAGGCAGGGAGATCTCTGAGGCTAGCTTGATCTACAGAGCCAGATCCAGGATAGCCAGGGCTACATAGAGAAACCTATCTCAATAATCAAAAAAAAAAAATTATATTTGGGAACTCAAGAGATGGCTCAGCTATTTAAAACACTATCTGCTCTTCCAGAGGTATTAAGTTCAATTCCCAGCACCCACACGATGTTTCACAACCACATAAAACATTTGGGGTACAATGCTTTCTTCTGGTATTCAGGCATACATGTAGACAAAACACCCATACATTTAACACCTAAATAAATCGTTTTTAGGTTTGTTTTTGTGTATGAGTGTTTTGCCTGCAGGTAGGTATGTGTGCATAGTGCCCCCAGAAGTCAAAAGGCATCAGATCTCCTGTAATTAGAATGACAGATGTTTGTGAGCCACCATGTAGGTGCTGGGAAACAAACCCAGGTCCTCTGCAATAGCAACAACTGTTCCTAACCACTGAGCCATTCTTCTAGCCTATTATCATTTTTAAATACACACACACATTAATATGCCAGATGTGATGGCGCATGCCTTTATTACCAGCATCTGGGAGTTTGAGGCCAGCCTGGTCTACATAGTAAGTTCCAAGACAGGAGAGCTATATAATAATCAGTGTTCATTACAGAGACAATACTGATACTTTCCTAGGTTAATATACTACATATTTGTATAATACTTCATCATTTATAGAAGCTACTTTATAAAGCTATTTGAACTACAGCTGATCATGGCAGTTCATGCCTGTAACCTATTCCTTGGGAGGCTGAAGCAGAACTATTTGAAGATAGCCTAGGCTACAGAAGAAGACCAAGGCTCAAAACATAATAGAATTTGGATGGAAATTGTGAATAATTTTATCTGTTAGTCAGTACTTCAAATATTAATTGGTTAAAGAAATAACAAGATTTACCAAGCAGGAAAAAAATATCTGTAATTAAGACTGTACTGCCGGGTGGTGGCGCAAGCATTTAAATCCCAACCCTCAGGAGGCAAAGGCAGGTGGATCTCTGTGAGTTCCAGGACTGGCTTCATACATAGCTACTGAGAAAGCCTGTCTTGAAAAAATCAAAAACAACAACAACAACAAAAAATTGTACTGACAGGCAGGTATGGTAGTTTTCATGTATAATGCCAATACTTGGTAGTCTGAGACAGTAATATTACTTGCAAGATCCAGGCCAACCTAGGCAAAGGGCAAAACATTGTCATTCACTGTCCCTCCCCCCCAGCCTCCTTTCTATTTAAAGTCAGACTTAGTTCCTGACTATAATTCCAAAACTTGGGAGCCTCAAGCAAGAGGACCAGGAAGGACTTCAAGACCAGCTTGAACTGTCAAGGCTCTACAGGTAAGTTCTTGATCCTTGCTCCAGACACTTATTTATAAATTTATGTGCATAGTTACATAATGTATGTTTCCATGGTGAGAATTTACAGTTTGAGAACCTCTACAAGACTACAGATACAACTGATGATATTAATACTGCAGCCAATACTGATAACAAAGTAAACTGTTCAGAAAATGTTACTGCTAATTTTTTGTCAGACATATTACACACATTCTGCCAGATTTGTTTGCCTGGTTTTAAGACAAGGTTACACTACGGCCTGTCTGGACCCAAACTCAGGATTTTGACTCAGACTCCCAAGCACAGACATGTATGTGCCACAACACCCTGCTCTCTGCCAATTTTTTGTTTTTATTGTTAATTGTATGTATGGGAGTGGGTATGTTGACATACCTTGAAGGTCAAAAGAGAGTGTCTGACCTTCTGATCCCCTCAAGTTGGAGTAAGCTGGCAGCTGAGAGCCACTCCATGTGTTCTAGAAACCCATTTCTCGTGCTCTCCAAAAACAAGCAAGTACTTTTAACCACAGGTCCATCTTCACAGTCTTAGTCTCACTTCATTTTTTTAAATGCTCCACAGTATTCCTCCTTTGGAACCTCTTAAAATTCCAAGTGTTCTCTTTTCCTTAATATATTTATATTTGGCCAGGCAGTGGTGGTGCACGCCTTTAATCCCAGCACTCGGGAGGCAGAGCCAGGCAGATTTCTGTGAGTTCAAGGCCAGCCTGGTCTACAAAAGCTAGTTCTAGAATAGGCTCCAAAGCCACAGAGAAACCCTGTCTCGAAAAACCAAAGAAAAAAATATTTGAGTTTCTTAATAATAAATAAATAGCCGCTGCAACCGTTAATACCAGCACACAAGAGGAGGCAGATGGATCTCTGTGAGTTGAGGCCAGTCTGGTCTACAAAGTGAGTTCCAAGAGCCAGGGCTACAGAGAAACCCTGTCTCAAAATAACAACAAACAAACAAAAAGGCAGCAGAATGTGGTTTGAGGAATTTAATTCTGAACTTTAAGTCAGGGTTGAATAATCTATAGGGAAGGAAAAGATCACCAATACATAATTACCAAATAAAATTACAAGAAAGACATAACCCACTTCAATTTAAAAAGCTAACTTTGTAGAACTCTAGCTCTAGGGGATCTGATGCCTCCTTCTGACCTCTGAGGGCACACACGAAGCATGAGAGTGGTACACTATACACATAAAATTAAATTTAAAGGTCTGAAGTTTCAAAACAGCTTATTTTCTTTTTTGCTGCTTTTGTTGAGGGAGGCCATTCCTGGGGGTTAAAGCCAGAGCCATGCTTCACACTAGGCAAACACTACCACTAACTCAAATTCCAGCATGCTTTTTACTTTGTATTTTCTGCTCACAATGGCCTTGGATTCATCTTGTAACCTAGGAAAATCCTTGACCTTGTGATCCCCCTGCCTCAGCTTCCTGAGTAGCTTGGTTTACAGAAAAGCCTGCGCCACCAGGCCAGGCTAATTCAACAAGTTTTAGTCAAAGTTCAACCACCATGCTCATCATGAAGCTCCCTCCATCGTGTGCATGAGCAAACATTGTCATCAGTAATGAGATATGCCTGCCTTGTTCTCAGATACAAGAACAGTACAAATGAAAATACTGTTTGAGACAGGGTCTCACTACATATGAAAACATTTAGGAAAACTACAATGTTGGGAGGAAGGGAAGGAGGGAGAGAGAAAGAAAAAGAGAGAGAAATATACAGACAGGTGTAATGGTGCACGCAGAGGCAGGCTTATCCCTCTGAATTTGAGAGCAGCCTTGTCTACAAACAAAGTTTTGGACAGACTTTGAAAACCAGAAACACACACACACAGAAACCCTGTTTACAGAAATAAAAAAAAAAAGAAAGAATAAAGTATTTTATGAGATGACTGAAGAAATTTTTTTTCTTCCAAATGAGCCTTAAAGAAAACATTAAAGTGTAAGAACCTTTGGAGACCACTGGCAAAGTTTCAAGAGTTTCACAGATAATCTTAAACAGCACTTATTTATTATTAGTTATGCACATGTGTGTGAGCATGTGTGGGTCTGGAAATAAGCTCACTGAAGTCATCCTTTTACAGAGTAAAGCACCTTTACCCCGTAAGCACTCTCATTGGCCCAAAAACAGACTCTATCACACAAACACCATCTCTTTACAAATAAACTCTTTTTTTTTTTTTTGGTTTTTTTGAGACAGGGTTTCTCTGTGGCTTTGGAGCCTGTCCTGGAACTAGCTCTGTAGACCAGGCTGGTCTCGAACTCACAGAGATCCGCCT
>NW_004949107.1:9355821-9357535 GCF_000317375.1 Microtus ochrogaster | reverse complement strand
AAAAAAAAAAAAAAAGAAATAGGTGGAGAGGTGGCTCAGTGGTTAAAAGCACTTCTACTCTCCCAGAGGACCTGGGTTCAGTTCTCAACACCCACATGGGGCAGCTCACAACTGTCTCAAACACCAGTTCCTGGGATCAGATGTCTCTGGCCTTATGCAGCTGCACTCACAAGAATATACCCACAAACAGACATGCATACACCTACAAACCATTAAAATAATAAAAATGAATCTTCAAATCCCCCCTAATCATTTTTCTAATGCATACTAAACAATTAAGTAACTTTCAAGTTTGAGAAGTCACAATAACCAATGTATTTCTAAGATACAAAATATCTTACTGAAAATTTAAATGCTAAAACTTATGTTTACCGTATCACCGCACCAAAAATGAAACTTATGTCAAAATAGAAATAACCTTAAAATTCTAGGAAAATTTACGATGACACAAATATGAGAAAATATAATTTGAATATATGGAAACACTTGCATCTGTCCGAAAGTAAATACAGAGCTAAAAATAAATTACAGATCTTTTAGTCATTAAAGTAAAATCCAAGCACACAATAAAGTAAAATTTAAACACAAAAAGGGCATTGCAGTCTATAAACTCACTATTTAAACAATGTATTAAAAAAAGAATAAGCAGTTTGGAAAGCTGGCAAAATATCACAGATCACACTGAATCTGAGTTCCAATACTTCAAATGAATCAAGTTTTTGTAAATTATCATGTCATCAACATCACCTCTCCCTACCTAGGCCTCTGGACCCATTAAGCAGCTGACTTGCAATATACCTTTTTTTTTTTTTAAAGCAGAAACACAATCTTGCAACGGCCACAAATAAAATATGTACTATAATAAAGAATTAGGCCTATGATTTTCGGGGATAGAAGATCATGACTACTCGAGATGGCTGTCTTTGGTACAGAGATCTCCTCATAATAGATTTTACTCCTTAAACGACGAGTGGTAAGCTGAGGAAATACTATGGCCTTTCTTTTTAATTAAGGTAAGACGGCCCCAATCATCACTAGTGCAGTTCATTTTCTGCTATTTCAGGGCTGGCAGATGGATTTAATACACCCACACACCCTCAAGGGAAGGAAAAATCACCGCCCTTCTCTCGGGGACTTTAATGAAAAATTAGCAGGTAAGCCAGGCCTCCGCAGCACGCTGGAAATCAAAGAGGGCGGCCCTCCGACTCGGACTGCGGAGGAAAGGCCAGTCCTCCGACCCCACCTCCCCTGGCCTCTCTGCAGGAGCCGGGGGCGGAAGGGCTCATTAGGGCCTTCGTTAATTGACACCTGTAATGAGGAAACTTCCCGAGACCGCCCAGGCCAGGCTGGGCCAGGGCTGCGCCGCGGCCTCCCTCCTGGGCGCCCAGGTAACCCGGCCGGCCTGGGCCCGAGACCCCGCCACGGCCCCGCCACCGCGCACCTTCACTGGGCTCCCGGGCCCGCACGCCGGCCGGCCGGCTCGGCGCTGTCCGCAGGCCGCGGGAGACGGGGGAGGAGGCCGGAGAGCGGTGCGGGGTGGGGGGGACCCCCAAACCGTGCACCCCGACAGGTCCCCTAGCCGGCTACTTACTTTCATTTAACACCTCCACCAGGTCTGCGCAGTTCTCGCACATCGTTCGGCCGCCGCCCCCCCCTCCCCCGCTGAGGATCGCGCTGACTGATCCCGACCGGCGGGGGGGGAGGGGACAGACGC
>NW_004949107.1:9353512-9355528 GCF_000317375.1 Microtus ochrogaster | reverse complement strand
GGAGGGAGGGGCGGGTGGGGAGAGAAGCAGCAGAGTCACTTCACCACCGACCAGACGCCGCGGCCACCGCCGCCGCCGCCGCCATTTTAATGGAGCTCTCGGGCTGCGCTCGGCTCTTTCCGCCCAGGCGAAGGAGCCGAGGAGAGGCGCCTCGCGCTCTCATGCCTCCGCCCTCCCTCCCGGCTCCTCCCGCCCTCCGCCTCTCTCCGCACACACGCCGCACGCCTCACACCCTTGCCGGAGCCGCTGGCCGCCCTCCCTTTCCTCTTCCGTCCAGCCTCCCCGCCCTCGGTCCACCCCCTCCGCGCGCTCGCCCACCCCGCCCAGCCCGGATCTCTGTCAGAGGCCGGAAGGGAAGCGCGCCGCCCGCTGCCGCGGGGGGAGTCGGGTGAGTAGAAGATGGCGGAGGCTGCGGGCGGGTCGCGACTACGCGGACTCTCCCGCCCCGGGCCGGCTGGGCGCTCCGGGTAGCCTCTCCGAGAGCTGGGACGGGAGCGCCGCCGTGTCCGCCGCTGCAGCGCTTCGGCCTCTCGCCCCGCGGCCCCTCCAGGGGACGAGGTCCGAGTGTGGCGGCCACTCGGGCCCTGGGGCGTGCGGACGGCGGAGGGTCAGCGGGATCCGGCGCGCGCCTCTCTCCCTACCTGGCTCCGTGAGAATGGAACAGCCCAGGGCGCGTCCTCACCTGAGTCTCTGTCGAGCGCTCTCGTGCCGTTCCGAGAGGCTCGCCTGCCCTCCAGCAGGGAGACACCTTGACAGGGCTAGAAATGGCGCGCCAGAATGCCCCCATAACATCTCGTTTTTACTCTCGAGGTCTCTTCACGATATGCCTTCCCATTCTTCATCGGAAAATGTGGCTTCGGCATTTTCAGCAGCGCCAGACCTCAAAGCTATTAGCGTGGGGAACGAAACCTGCCGTGATGGTTTATGAAAGTAATCCCTAAACGTAGGCAGGAGGATGGCTTGGACTTCGAGGGCAGTCCGAACGACTTTTAAGTTATTACCTATGATATTGACAAGTATACAGTATTGAGTCTTTGGGGGAAGAATTACCTTTCTCTAATAAATGAATTAATTCAACCAACGTGTATTTTAACCCTTCTCTTTGCCTGAACATGATCTAGATATAGATGTAGTACGCAACTAGATGGGGTTCTTGCTGTGTTAGCCCAGACTGGGATAGAATTCCACTTACTCCTGCCTTCTGGGAACTGGGATTACAGCTGTGTGTCACTTTGTAGTTATACTTCATCCCCACCCCTAACATTTAAAATTACAAATAGGATAAGAGCTAACCTTGAAACTGATATACAGGTTAATAAAAACTAGGATCCTGCCAGACAGGGATGGCACACCCCTTCAATCCCAGCACTTGAGTTCGAGGCCAGCCCAGAATGTAGAGCAAGTTCCAGGACAGCCAGAGCTATGCAAAGCAACTCTGTCTCAAAAATAAAAAAATAAAAAAAAATCTGGGTCCCTGATGCTTTCCTTGACCAAGGGTCTATTCTTAGACTGCTTATGTGAGGAAAAAAAAATAGAAATTTCCAACAAGTCTGGTAGCACATGCTTATGTGGGGAAAACAAAGCTTAGGATCCCAACTATAATTCCAGCACTTGGGAAACAGGGGCAGGCAGAATTGTCACACCTTTAAGGTCAGCCTGGCCTAAGTACTGAGTTCAAGGACATTCAAGGCTTCGGGCAAAGCCCTGTATCCAAACAACAACAAATAACAACCTGAGCTGAGGGTGTAGTTTAGTGTTCACCTTGATCAGCACCCACACATCCCGATTCGGATCCTGCAAATATACATACAGACAGAAACGCTCTGAGAATCTGGGCAGTCACAGAAGTGATCATTCATCCATTATCTACATCAGGGCTCAGCAGACGCTGTAGCAGGTACAAATAGTAAAGGTTTTAGACTTTGTAGAAAATAGGGGCCCTAAGCCGGGCGATGGTGGCGCACGCCTTTAATCCCAGCACTCGGGAGGCAGAGGCAGGCGGATCTCTGTGAGTTC
>NW_004949107.1:9350444-9352317 GCF_000317375.1 Microtus ochrogaster | reverse complement strand
TCCTGGAACTCCCTTTGTAGACCAGGCTGGCCTAGAAATCACAGAGATCCGCCTGCCTCTGCCTCCCGAGTGCTGAGATTAAAGGCTTACGCCACCACCGCCCAGCAGGGGAAATTCTTAAATACCTAGCTGCTGCACAAGGAATTCCCCCCAGGCAGTTGGGAAATTGCCACACCCAAGATGAAGTAAACAATGCCCTACAGCTAAACAGCAGGCAGGCAGAGCAAGCACAGGAACAAACAGAATGTTTTAGCTGGCTGACCAGAAACTGGTTATTCAACATAAACCCCAGGAGCCGGGTTAGACCCATGGGCCCTGCAATTGATGAAGTGAGTGAAGACGACACCCTGACATCAACCTTTGGCCTCCACACATAAAAAAAAAAAAAAAAATCTAGCACATGGGGCTGGAGAGATGGCTCAGAGATTAAGAGCATTGCCTCCTCTACCAAAGGTCCTGAGTTCAATTCCCAGCAACCACATGGTGGCTCACAACCATCTGTACTGAGGTCTGGTGCCTTCTTCTGGCCTGCAGGCATAGACACAGACAGAATATTGCATACATAATAAAATAAATAAGTACTTAAAAATAAAATCTAGCACACATGTATGAACCATACAGACACAAGACAATTTGGGCCTCAACACAATATAAAAGTAACTATAGCTGGGCAGTGGTGGCACACAACTTTAATCCCAGCACCCAGGAGGCAGGCACATCTCTGTAGACCAGCCTGGTCTACAAAGCGAGTTCCAGGACATCCAGGACTGTTACACAAAGAATGGTTTCTGAGATGACTCAGTGTGTAAAGGCACTTGCCACACCATTCTGAACACCGGCATTTGAGACAGTGAACCAACATAAATGTTGAAGGAAAGAACCAACTTGACAAGAATTGTCTTTAGACTTTTTATTTATTTATTTTTAATGTATACAATATTCTGTATAAGCCTGCAGGCCAGAAGAGGGCACCAGACCCCATTATAGATGGTTGTGAGCCACCATGTGATTGCTGGGATTGAACTCAGGACCTTTGAAGAGCAGCCAATGCTCTTAACCACTGAGCCACCTCTCCAGACCCCCGTCTTTGGACTTTTACACAAGACTTATGGCAGATGTGCCCACACAGGTCAACACACATGCACATGTGCCCACGCAGGTCAGTATACACTTAATAGAAATGTGTAGGGAAAAAGAAATCATTTTCACCCATAAAGAATATAGCTTGATGAGTTCAAGACCAGCCTGGTCTACAAGAGCTAGTTCCAGGACAGGCTCCAAAACCACAGAGAAACCCTGTCTCAGGGGAAAAAAAAAAAAAGAATATAGCTTGATGGATAGAATGCTGGATGAAGTCCTAGGTTCAATCCCAAGTACCTTGTGTTGGCATCCTTAGTATCTAGTTCAAAGCCAGCCAGGCCTGGAATACCTGATACACTGTAAAAGAAAAGGCTTCCTGCTAGGCAAAGTGACT
Source organism: Microtus ochrogaster (assembly GCF_000317375.1). Classification (NCBI taxonomy): domain Eukaryota; kingdom Metazoa; phylum Chordata; class Mammalia; order Rodentia; family Cricetidae; genus Microtus; species Microtus ochrogaster. Next base: position 9,350,843 of record NW_004949107.1, on the reverse strand, counting down.
CAGGCCTGTAATCCCATCACTTGGAAGGCAGAAATAGGACTTAAACATTTAATAAGACTCTGTTTTTCATTTATCTATTTGTTTTGTTTGGCTCTCTGCAACTGACCAGGTCGGCCTCAAAAATCACAAGAGATCCACCTGGGTGTGACACCATGTCCAGCAGGCATGTTCTTACAGAGGTTCCAGGTTTGTTTCCCAGCACCTAAATGGTGGTTAATTGTTGAAATAAGAGCGGCGGGCTGCTTCCCACCACCCGGCTAGCTTTACCCGAAATAATTACACGGACACTGTATTCTTTTAATCACTGCTTGGCCCATTTCTATCTGGCCTCTTCTAGGCTAACTCTCGCACCTGGACTAGCCCATCTCTAATAACCTGTTGTAGCCCACGAGGTGGCTT
>NW_004949107.1:9341647-9343701 GCF_000317375.1 Microtus ochrogaster | reverse complement strand
CTTAACCAATGAAATCAACAGATTTATATATGACACTCCCACATTAGTTAATAAGTACCTGTAACTCCAGTTTAGATCTGATGCTCTCTTCTGACCTATTAGGCACCAGACATGCATGTGGTGTGAATACATGCAGGATAATATTTATACATATAAATTTAAAAGGGGGCACCTCTTTGGTTCAGCCCTCAGCATTAATCTTAAAGGAGGTGAGGTGCTGGAGAGATGACACACGGAGATTAAGGGAATTTGCCACTCTTGTAGAGGACCTAAGTTTAATTCAGAGCACACACATGCACACATAGATTAACACAGCACCTCACAAAGACCCAATGCCCTCTTTTGTCTTCTGCAGGCAGGATGCACACAAGAAGTGCACAACATGCCATGCCAGGTGTTGGGAGCCCATGCTTTTAATCCCAGCACTCATGAAGCAGAGGCAAATGGATATCCATGAGTTCGAGGCCAGCCTAGTCTACAAAGTGAGTTCCAGGACAGTATCCTGGACAAAACAACAGAGAAACCCTGTCTCGAAAAAGCAAGACAAACAAATAAAGAAAGCAGAACAGACATACATGCAGTGAAAACACCAATACACATATAAATTTTTTTTTAAAGAGGGAAACCAGGCAGTGGGGGGAACATGCCTTTTTTTAGGCTGAATTTTTTAAAAATTTATTTTTTGAATTTTTTTCTCATTTTACATACCTATCCTAGTCCCTGCCCTCCTACTGCTCCCCTACCCTCCCCTGACCTCACTTCCCATCCATTCCTCAGAGAGGGTAAGGCTTCCCATGGGGAGTCAACATATCACTGTGAGGTGGGACCAAGATCCTCTCCTCTGACTGAACAAGGTATCCCTTCCCAAAAGAATGGACTGGAAAAAATAGTAAGGATAAATCCTTGTCCTATTGCCAATGGCCCCACAGACCGCCCCAGGCTTTCAACTGTCACCCACATTCAAAGTGCCTAGTTTAGTCCTATGCTGGTTCCCTCACAGTCAGTCCAGAGTCAGTGGGCTCCCACCAGCTTAGGACAGCTGTCTCTGTGGTCCCCCATCGTGGTCTTTTTTTTAAATATTTATTTATTTATTATGTATACAATATTCTGTCTGTGTATATGCCTGAAGGCCTGAAGAGGGCACCAGATCTCTTTACAGATGGTTGTGAGCCACCATGTGGTTACTGAAAATTGAACTCATGACCTTTGGAAGAGCAGGCAATGCTCTTAACCTCTGAGCCATCTCTCCAGCCCCTCCCCATCATGGTCTTGACCCCTTTACTCATCGCTCCTCCTGCTCTTGGACTGATGACTACCCTAATTGTCATCATAGAAACTTTATCCAGCAACTGATGGAAGCAGATGCAGAGATCCACAGGTAGGCACCATCTCCACTATAGCTTAGGGTCTTAGTTGAAGTCATCCTTGTGGATTCTTAGGAATTTCCTTGATGCTGCCCCACAATGGCTCCCTCAATCAATAATCTGTTTCCTGCTGGGCAGTGGTGGCCCACGCCTTTAATCCCAGCACTTGGGAGGCAGAGGTAGGTGGATCTCTGTGAGTTCGAGACCAGCCTGGTCTACAAGAGCTAGTTCCAGGACAGGCTGCAAAACCACATAGAAACCCTGTCTCAAAAAAAAAAAAAAAAATCTCTTTCCTTGCTCTTCCTCTCTATCCTTCCTCCATCTTGGATTATCCCATTCCCTCAAGTTCAAGGAGACTGCGGCAAGGACTTTTGGAGAATTCAAGGCTTGTATGGTAGTTAGAGTGTAGACAAAAGTTTCTGATCCACCTGGTCCCACAGCCATTCAGTCCCAAAGAAACACATAGAGCCTTATAACAATTATAAACTGTCTAGCTTAGTAGCTTAGGCTTATTATTAACCAGCTCTTACAACTTAAAGTAACCCATAATTCTTGTCTATGTTCAGACATGTGATTTGGTACTTTTTTTTTTTCTTTTTTGGTTTTTCGAGACAGGGTTTCCCTGTGGCTTTGGAGCCTGTCCTGGAACTCGCTCTGTAGACCAGGCTGGTCTCGAACTCACAGAGATCC
>NW_004949107.1:9335212-9340807 GCF_000317375.1 Microtus ochrogaster | reverse complement strand
GTACACACAGAAAGAATATTGTACACATAATAAATACTAAATATTAAAAAAGAGGCCAGTATGAAACTCACAAAACTTTTATTAAAGATGTTACTTATTTATTATATATACAGTATTCTGCCTGTATGCCTACCTGCAGGCCATCTCTCCAGCCTGAAGCTCATGAAATTTGGTTAGCACTTTTGTTCAAACATTTTTAGCCGGGCGGTGGTGGCGCATGCCTTTAGTCCAGCACTCGGGAGGCAGAGGCAGGCAGATCTTTGTGAGTTCGAGGCCAGCCTGGTCTAGAGAGCTAGTTCCAGGACAGGCACCCAAACCACAGAGAAACCCTGTCTCAAAAAAAAAAAACAAAACAAAAACCATTTTTAAAATTTTATTATGTATACACTGTTCTGCCTGCAGACCAGAAGACAGAACCAGATCTCGTTACAGATTGGTTGTGAGCCACTATATGGTTGCTGAGGATTGAATGCAGGACTTAACCTCTAAGCCATCTCTCCAGCCACCTTGCTTAGCACTTCTAAGGCCCAGGGTTTGATGTCCAAATCAGTAGACTGAGACTATAGTCCATTGGTATAATTATTAAGACTCTGGGTCCCTCTGTAACACCTCAAACAAATGCAGTTTACTATTATTATTTTTAAGCAAAAGCAATATACTCCAAAAGACTGACCTTTGCAATGGTCACAGGTCCTTCGCCTTTATCCTATTTAACACAGTGGTTCCCACCTCCCATCTTCAGGACAGCCACTGTAACACTAAAAAAGGTTATGCTTCTTTTTATTTATTTATATTGTTTTTTTTGAGATAGGGTTTCTCTGTGTAACTGTCCTGGAACTCACTCTGTAGACCAGGCTGACCTTAAACTCAGAGACTGCCTGCCTCTGCCTCCCCAATGCTGGAATTAAAGGTTTGTTAAAGCCACCATTCCGCTGAGGTCATGTTTCTTTTCAGTTAGGAACATCACAGCAGGAGCCGTCGCAATCACCAGCCCCAGCCTTTGCTCTCCCTGATTTCTGGAGGTCTTTTTCTTCTCCTAAAGACCATGTCTTACAAGTCTGTTTAGTTAGGCTCATTCTTTGTAGAATCTGAAAGGTGCTCTGGTGTGATCTTGTACATGGCGGCTAGCTTTTCCCAATTCTCCCTTTGCTACTGTTGCCTTCCCAGGGTGAAGGACATCAGTGTTTGCTTCCTCTCAAGTATATGGTGAGTCATAAACTTCCTGGTCTGGATTATCACTGTCATTCAAGATGGGGGGGGGGGGGTTCCGAGCTGCCAGGAGGAAGAGCAAGATTATGTTTCAAAGTGAGGAAGAAGCATATGATTTGGACTCCCTTAAAGCAGGAACCAAATGGAAATAGTTCCACTTTGTTATTCAGGATAGTACTTCCCTTCCAGGTGAAGACGGTGAAATGAAAGTGGTGTGCACTGAATTCCTATGGGATCTGCCAAGATAGGTAATCACAGGTGTGTCATACAATAAAAACACTTGCCTAATGATTGAGATTCTTCTGTCCTGAAGATCTAGCTTAGGACCTCAAACAGTACACAGGCATGTTCTGAGCTAAAACCCCAGGTACTGTGTGTGTGACACGTTCCTGTGGGTACATGCACATGTACATGCAGGTAGTTATGTGGCTATAGATGTAGAGGTCAGAGGTCAACACCAGGTGTTTCTCCTGACCACGCTCCACTTTCAGACAAATGTCTCGCTAAGCCTGGCACTGACAAATTGGCTAAATTGACTGGCCACTAAGTTCCAGGGATCAGTGCCCCCAAGCCCTAACTAGAGTACTGCCATCTCCTCTGCCTTCCCCCCTTAAACATTGGTGTTTTGCCTGCATTTATGTCTGTGTGTCAGATCTCCTGGAACTGGAGTTAAACCTAACTGAGTCCTGGAAGAGTAAGTAGCCAGTGATCTTAACCGATGAACCATCTTTCCAGCCTCTTTTTAGAATATAATTCTACTACATCTATTTATTCACCTGTATGTGGGTATATACTTGCCCCTCACCCAAGAGCTTATTCAGGAGATGCTTCTCAACTTGCACCATGTGTATATCAAGGATTAAATTCAATTTATGAGTCTTGGTAGCAAACACCATTATCCATTGAGAAATCTTATGTCTTCAGCTTACTATGCCCACCCTAGCCACACTTGGTATGGCTAACAAACAAACAAACAAACAAAAAAAAAGGGTCAAACAGTGGCGATGCATACTTTTAATCCCAGGACTCCCAGGATCGCTGAGTTCGGGGCCAGACTGTTATACAGAACAAGTTCCAGGACAGCCAGGGCTACACAGAAATACCGTCTCAAAAAACCAATACGGGCTGGAGAGATGGCTTAGAGCTTGGGAGCACTGGCTGCTTTTCCAAAGGTCCCGAATTCAATTCCCAGCTATCACATGATGGCTCACAACCATCTCGTGCCCTCTTCTGACATGCAGGCAGAACACTGTATACATAATAAATCAATCTTTAAAAAAAAAAAATCAGGGCTGGAGAGATGGCTCAGAGGTTAAGATCACTGGCTGATCTTCCGGAGGTCCTGAGTTCAATTCCCAGCAACCACATGGTGGCTCACAACCATCCGTGTAATGAGATCTTGTGCCCTCTTCTGGCCTGCAGGCATACAAGGAGGCTGAACACTGTGTACAAAATAAATAAATAAATTTAAAAAAAAAAGCCAAAATAGACAGAAAAGCCGAGCGATGGTGGTGCACACCTTTAATCCCAGCACTCGGGAGGCAAAGGCAGGCGGATCTCTGTGAGTTCGAGACCACCCTTGGATAAGGGTGTTAAGGATAGAGAACACTTGAGAAGTCCTGGGTTTGAACCCTAGCACTACTGAAAAATAAACCATTTTAGGAATATGAGCTTATTTCAGAGGGCAGTATTAAAAACCATTAACTTGACATGTAGCCCACTTTTCAAAGTATAATCTTGTGATTGGATTAATATTGAAATACCATCACATGCTCCTGTAAAAACATGACTCACCGGACTGGAGGGCCACTCTTGCAGGGGACCCCAGTTCAGTTCCCAGCAGCAACATACCTATCTGTACAACCCACGGCAGAAACGGTGGTACTGCTCAAGAGGCAGAGTTCTAGGCGTTGAAGGTCAGACTGATGTACAATTCTGGGTCAGCTGGGTTTATAAAGAGAGCTTTTAGAGCCGGGCGATGGTGGCACACGCCTTTAATCCCAGCACTTGGGAGGCAGAGGCAGGCGGATCTCTGTGAGTTCGAGACCAGCCTGGTCTTACAGAGCTAGTGCCAGGACAGGCTCCAAAGCCACAGAGAAACCCTGTCTCGAAAAACCAAAAAAAAAAAAAAAGAGCTTTTACCGTGGTTTTCTACTAATTTCTACTAAGCTAAAACTGCATTCCTAGAACCTTTATTTGTATGGACAGGTTAGAGATTCAGGGATCTGGAGAGATTAGAATTGGTCTAGTAAAGTACCTCAGTTTAAGGAGCCCAGTGCTGGCATGACTGGTGTGTGACACTATGCCTTTGATTTCCAACGTCCTGCTCCCTGCCTTATCAATTAAATGCCCCTCCTTCACGCCTCACACATGGTGTATACTAGCATATGATTTGGTACTTAAGGTGTTTGGCTAGAACTAGAACAACGTCTTAACTGCTAAATCCTAAGCGCTGGATTTAATAATGCTTACCACCAACTTCCTTCCCTCAATGCTATTGTGATGAGTACAAGATCACGCTACAGCACCAGTAGTTAGTTCACCTTTAGTACTGTCTTCTAAAACACTCAAATGTTTTTGCATGCATGTGGGCAACCTGAGGCACACCTCAGAAATCAAGTGACACATTTGTGGGTTGGTACCAGTAGCTTTGGGCATCTTGTTTGTTGCTGCTTTGTTTTTGTGACAGAGTCTATTATGTAGCCCGGCTTGCCCTGGATGTTGCTTTGTATACCAGGCTATTCTCCAGCTCAGAAATCCACCTGACTTTCTGCCTGAGTGCTGGGATTAAAGACACGAACCACCACCACACAAAGCTACCAATCTTATTTGTAAGACAAGAACAAAATTTCAGCTAAAAATATTAGTTTTTAAATTAAATTACCTTCAGTAATGTAGGAATAATTTTAAGCCAGTGAAGGGAAAAATAAATGTAAACCAAGTTTATTTTGCGTTTTAAGTAGTGTTCTTAAAGCACTACAGCTTGGTAAACAATGTAAATTAGTATAAGTCATCTCAAAAGCCAGGTTTGTTTTCTTTCTTTTTTTTTTTTAATGAGCTGTTAAAAAGATGCAACCTATTCTAACAGGATAAATATTTTTAACCATTTCACTTTGAGTTAATGAAGGCTCACAAATGAGCAACACTCCTCATTGAGGAAAACAAAAAGCTGTTGTTGACAAGCGACAGCACACACACACAAAAACAAAAAGAACTGTGTAAAAATAACTAACTGTTCCCATATTTTTAAGTTGCTTTACAATGGGATGATATGCACATGATCTTGCTGCAAACTCAACACACAGACTCTAACACATGTAAGTCTAGAGACAGACAATTCAGCTCGAGGTGCCAACTCCAGACAATGCAGCTCTATAACCCTCTTAACGCAACTGGTTTTACTCATTACTTTTCTTCTAGACCGAAATACAGGCTAGAAAGAAAATGCTCCCTAATTAAAATTAGTATTGTTTACAAGAAAAGAATTTTATAATTAATTTTGCATTAGAATTTACAAGTATATGTTCAAATCTAATTTACTTCCTCCCCCCCAGCCTTGCCACAAAATAGGCATGAAGTAAAACTTTTTAAAAAATGCCTTAATTTTCAAACTTCATGCAAACTAAAGATGACCAAACAGAAGCTTAAACAATGTAAGGGTATTTCACAGAAAATTTCTTATACAAAAAACACATAAGAAAAAGGGCCACTAGGTGACATTTTAATTTACAAATTTGCATCATTTTGGTCCACAAATAATCCATATGCTGTTTCCTTCTGTGTACATATCTTGTAGAGAGAAAAAAAACCCGAGCATGACTCCAGATTTTAATCACACATTTCTTCTGGAATCTCATGTGGATTCAGAATCCCAGGTACGGACATTTGAAGTTTATGCTTCTCCTCTTGAGCCTGTCCAAGTGCTGTTTCTCTTTCTTCCAAAAATAGATCAGAGGTATCTTCACCTGCAAACTCCTGTGAACACAGGTCAAACATAATGAAACTTTAAGTTGCTGCCAGACCGGGGGTGGGGGTTGGGAGTGGGGAGGAGCTGTGTGCAGACATGTTATGTAACCATTTTGCCATTTGCAATAGAAATATAAATTATTGCCAAGTAATGGTGCTGCACACCTTTATTCCCAGAGGATTATGAATCCTGTGAGTTAGAGACCAGCCTGATCTATACACTGAGTTCCAAAACAGTGAGGAGGTTCCAGGCGTGGGTGGTGATGGAGGTAGTGGTGGAATGTAGTTTGCCTGGATGTACACAAAATATAATCTAGGGGCTGGAGAGATGGCTCAGCGGTTAAGAGCATTGCCTGCTCTTCCAAAGGTCCTGAGTTCAATTCCCAGCAACCATATGGTGGCTCACAACCATCTGTAATG
>NW_004949107.1:9315721-9334552 GCF_000317375.1 Microtus ochrogaster | reverse complement strand
AAATAAATAAATAAATAAATAAATAAATAAATAAAACCATACCTTTATCTGGACTAAGAAATCCCTTAGATGTTCCTTGAATGCAGGGATATCCTGATTTAAGCTGAAAAGTCCTGTTACAAAGAGCTTCACTTGAGCACTACAAATCAAAACAAAATAACCATTTTTAAAAACTGAACATTTAAAGCAAGGTTTTTAAGACTATTTATCACCAGCACATCTGCCAAATTCAAAACTTGGGAAGATTTAATAATATAGAACTTGAGGGAAGAGGTTTAAGTGCTTGCAGCACCTGGCAGTCTAGGACCCATTACTGGAAACCATATAGTAGAGGAAAAGAACTAACTCCCATGTATTCTTCTGACCCTATACATGTACAAAGTGCACACAGCCATATGCATGCACACACAAAATTTAAGATTAAAAACAAACCGAAGCACCCTTCCCCCAACTGTCTGTAACTTCAGCTCCAGGAAGATGGATTTCTCTGGTCTTAACACAAACCTGCTTACATGAACAAACCCCTTCCCCATATAGTAATAAAAGTATTTACTCTTGTAGATGAGGGAATGCAGACTTAAGGAGATTAGCCACATATTCCTGAATAAACACTTGGTTGTTAACTGGATTTCCAGGATTTAGTGGTGTACTTATTTTTCCTTCTTCAACCAAATTAAACATATATGCAAGAATTGACGCATGCATTGTTAAGCCTGTTGAATAGAAGAAATTTATTAATTCAAAGATGAAGCTTAAACACCAGGACACTTCGTAGCTTCGTGGGTCTCATTCTTACCTGCAGTATGTGAGGTGTCCGTCACAACAGAAAAGATATGCTGAAGAATATCACAAAAATAAGTCTGATAAAAACTCTGTGCTGCAGCTTCTTCTTGTGCAACATTTTGTAAAAGTGTAAAAAGTATCTGTAGGCCTAAAGTTAATAGAACAGCGTTACAGACTGATAGATTGCTTTAAAATGACTACAGATATTCTTTAAAACAAATAGGAAAAGAGAGAGACTGACTTATGTGAGGGGGTGTTGGTGATGAGATCTAATTAATCTCCTTTATTATGGATAACAGATATATATTGACATATGTTCTAAATATGTGTTCCCTCCCAAAATAGCTAATGGCTAATGCTAATGTTGACTCGTGGCAATTCCTTTCTTGACTGATGGTTTGGCTACCACCACAGGTTACAAATTAATGTCCCTTCTTAAGTACTTCTAAATTTCACCCCAGCCTCCCAACAGGGTTTCTCTTTGTAGACAAGCCTGGCCTAAAACTCAGAGAGCCTCCTACCTCTATCACCCCAGTGCTGATATTAAAGGTGTGCACAATCATGCCCAGCTGAGTTTCCCACATCCCCCTGAAAATATTTTACCATCTACTTTTATTTTGTGTATTAACCTTGGGTTAGTAATAGAGCTTACAAACTCCAAAATATGCCACAAGCAAAAAAACAAAATAATTAATTTTTTTTCCCCTCCGAGACAGGGTTTCTCTGTAGCTTTAGAGGTTGTCCTGGAACTAGCTCTTGTAGACCAGGCTGGCCTCGAATTCAAAGATCCGCCTGCCTCTGCCTCCCGAGTGCTGGGATCACCAGCACCACCAACACCCGGCAAAATAATTAATTTTTAAAAAATATATATTTATTATGTATACAATATTCTGTCTGGGTGCATGCCTGAAGAGGGCACCAGACCTTATCACAGATGGTTGTGAGCCACCATGTGGTTGCTGGGAATTGAACTCAGGACCTCTGGAAGAGCAGGCAATGCTCTTAATTGCTGAGCCATCTCTCCAGCCCCCCAAAATAAATAATTTTATGCTCGGTTGTATCAACACAAAAAACTGTATCAAAGAGTCTCAATATTAGAACGGTCTCTGAGAACCAATTTCAACACATGTATAATAATAATAAATTAGCTTGAGAAAAAAAGAAAAAAAATTATGCCCTGGTAATACTGAAGCTGTTCTACTGAACCAATTTGTCCATGTTGGGTTTCATGGTCTAAGTCTAAGATGACTGACCAGGTCTCTTCCTCAATAATTAACCTAAATAAGACAAAACAGCTATGGAACTGCCTCTCTTAAGTGATGTTCACCAAACCACCATTTTAGGCCACTTTAGCTTTACAAACACAACTTACTCTAAGACATGCAAAGAGCCTTAAAAAATTAAATAAATTCTTGCACCTATGTAGCTACTCATAAATATCCAGACTGTAGGACAGGAGGCTTGCCACAGTAGCGACAGGAGAATGCCAAGAAACCAGCTGGTCCTCTAGCTTGGAGAGTACAATAAAGGTAAGCAATAAAGGACACTTAACCTCTGGGCCATTCTCTAGGCTTCAGATTCCGTCTTATTCAAGGTGGATGGTGAGGACTTGCACATGCAAGCCATGACACACACACACACACCTGCATTCACAGGCACAGAAATGAGGGAGGGTGGAGATTAAGCAAAACAAAACAAAACCACCATAAAAAGGCATGTAAGAAAAGTTAATGCAGGAAATAGTGGCACATGCCTTTAATCCTGACACTCAGGACAGCCACGCCTGTTACAGAGAAACTCTGTTAGAAAAAAACAAAGAGAGCAAGAAAAACCAACAATCATAATTGTAAGCTAGTTTTTATGAAATAGCCACGAAAATCTAATTAATGGACACAGAGCATACATAAAATGCACAAGCTCTATAAAGGATGACGAAACATGGCCCAGATTTTCGTAATGATGCTAGAATGGTTAGATTTAAAAGTAATAAACTTTCATTCCTTAAATTTATTTAATATTTTAGAAACTTCATTAACCTCTGGTAAGTAAACCCTCAGAAATTAAAGAGGTATTGAGTGGAACTTTGTATATATTTCTGGTTCATGAGGCAAATGAATTAAACTACTTTCTTCTATGTATTTACCTGTATCTGCAACATTCCTCATGGTATGTTTAAAGGCCCAAATAATAGAATCCAAAACAAGCTTAAACTGTGCGGGTGGGATAGCTAGGAATGCTGGGAAGCAATGTGAATTTACAGCCTGAAGTAATAAGAAAAAGTTTGTTCTGTGTTCTGGATATTCTTCAAAATCCTAAAAGAAATGAGAACAAAATTACATTATCAGGGGAGGGAAATAGCAAGCCTGTATTTGCACACACATTCAGAGTTACCCATAGGTCCTGTAAGATATATTGCCCCCAAAGGGAAACCCACATGTTGTGGGTTTCATTTTGAAAACTGTATCTCTGCCAAAGGTGCCTTCTGATTGGCTTAATAAAGAGGTGAATGGCCAATAGCTAGCTAGGCAGGAGAGAACTGGTGGAACTTCCAGGGAGAGGGAGTTCTCTGCGAAGAAAAGACACAGAAAAAGCTGAACATAACATACAGGAAAGGTTAACTGAATGACATGGATTAATATAGATTAATAAAGACAGGTTAACTTATAAGAGCTAGTTGGGAAAAGGCCTAGGCTAAGGCCAGGCTTCCCTAACTAATAGTAAGTCTCCAACGTTATTTATCTGCAGGCTGGCAGCCCCACATTTTAGGGTTCCTATTTTAAAGGTTTAAATATCATGCTCTGCAAATAACTAAACTAGGAAACATAACCAGGTTGGGTGGTGAATGCCTATCATCTCAGGACTCAGAAGCCTGGGGAAGGTGTATGGCTCCAATTCCGAGGCCAGAGTGTACTTTTCAACAAAATGCTGTTGTCCCTATCAATAGGCCACCCCTAAAGACCCAGGTCTGTGTTTGTGTTATAATCCATGAAGAAGAAAAAGTTTTTAAAACTTCATCACTAAATTACATCCTGCTACACCTTGAGACCAATGAAATAAACTAACAGAATATCTGATAACACCTAATTTTTAAATTCTACACCATATTGAGCCTCAGCCCAGCATTAATGCCCACCCCATCCACTTTTTAAAGTCAAGGTCTCACTGTGTAGCTCCAGCTATGTAGACCAAGCTGGCCTTGAATTTACAAAGATCCAAATCCACCCATCTCTGCCTCGTGTTTTTCCATGACCAGTCTTAACTTATTGCTTGGTGTCAAGATTTTGTTATTAAGATGACAATTATTCCTTATACTATAATACAAATTAATTCTAGGGCCTTAAAATTTTTTTCATTATGTAATAAAACACAAATCACTTACCTTATTTATCATATTCAATGTGCACTCAAAAACTGCATCGAATATTTGAGGTATTTCAGCTGTTATATGTCCACCTAATTTGTTGACAATAATGGCCATAGTACTAAGCACTTCCGGTTCTCTAGCAGCTGGGACATTTCTCTGGTAATCAATGAGAACTGCATCCAACAAAGGAGGAACAAAGTTCTCAGCTACCTGTTGGGAGGGAAAAAAAGTCCTTACTTTTAAGCTATGGGTCATTCCCGTCTAAATTCAGATTATCTGCTGAGATACCGTGCTGAAAATTTTAGCAACCAGTAAAGTTAAAATAAATAGTAATATAACTGAGCATACACAAACAGTTCAGACATGAAATAATTTGAATATATTCTTGAATCTTGTCATATAGCCAGGTTGGCACTCATCCTGCCACAGGTTACCAGAGCTGTAAAAATAGGTGTATGCCAACACACCAGCTTCATACATATTCAGTGAGTCAGAATCTTAAAGTCCACTCTACAGTACACATCAAGAAATTTGGTCTTGTAGTATTTTAGTTTTAGCCAATTTAGGACTCTGACTTACTGAATATGTATGTGTTATTCATGTAATTTTATGTTGGAAGTAAGGGCATTTTCTTACTTTGACCATCAAATCTCAAGATCAAAGATGGGGGTTGTTGAGATGGCTCAAAACTTTAACTTACAAGGTCGAAGTCATGATAGTCCTACCCACTTACGAACCATATGCCTGGATTTCAATGTGACCCATATCACATCAATTCCATTGACTTTTTGTGACCAAGTTGTTTGTTTGGTTTTGAGGCAGGGCTTCTCTGTGAAGCCCAGCTGTTCAAGAACTCTCTCTCTGTATACCAGGGCTGCCTCTGCCTCCCGAATGTTGGAATTAAAGGCGTGAGCAACCACCACCTGGCTAATGTGACTAAAAGGAGAAAAACTTACCATCTGAGGATCATTGGAACGGCTCACCCAACCAGATATTAACTTTAAAGTTTCCCTTTTTACTGTCCGCATACTTCTAATCAGTGGTTGCTTTGTAACCATTTCACCTAAAAAAAAAAAACAAAACAAAAAAACAAATATAAACTAACTTGACAGACTACATCAGTGATAGGTCTACCTCAGATGTTACCACTACCATTTATGAAGAGTCTAACACTAACGCAGGACAAAGTTATAAAATGGGAACAGCAAAATATGCAAGACTAAACAACATGGCTTTGCATATTTTCAAAACAGCCACTGTCAATGAACTATACTTGTAGGCAAGAATAATACTAATAGGGCAAAGGGCAAAGAGTTGTTGAGAAACGGTCGTGGACTTTGATGCCCCAGATACTCAGGCGGACTTAAATTCTATCACTTCCCCAGAAGCCAGAATCACTTACCATTAGCTTGAATAGCTGCAGAAATATTTTCACTGAGGCACTTATATACATTGAGCATGTCTAAATAAATTCTCCCAAGCTGAATTACAAATGGATGTCCAACAGCTTTGCAGGCTCTCACGTTTGTTTTTAATATGCTACCCAGTTGCTTGACTGTTTCAGGGTCTTTCAGGATATCCACATTCTGGAATTATCACAACAAAATACAATCTCTCTTATTCAAAACATCTCAAGACAAATACTGGAACTCGGCTTCAGCTAAGTAGCAGAGTATGTGCTGCATACATGAAGTTCCAAGTTTAGTTCTTAGAACCCAATGAGATCTAAAACTAAATTACTTAAAACCCACATTAAAAAAAGTGTCTAATAGTCTCACCAAAAGATCGAAACAGAACAAAGATATCCTAAAGCCAGCCATGGTGGCACAGGTTTTAATTCCAGCACTTGAGAGGTATATCTTTAAGTTCCAGGACAGCTAGGGCTCCACACGTAAACTGTCTCAAACAGGCAAATGCCTCCACAAAGAAAAGATCTTATAATGGCTCTTTTTTTTGTTCTGTGACAGGGGCTTCTGGGTCTCAGCTGACCTCAAACTACTTGTGTTGCCAAAGGTGATCTTGAACTTCTAGTCCTGCATTTAACTGCTAGAATTACATATAATTCCATTCCTGTCTTCTGTAATGTTTCAATTGTCTAAACTCACATTAAAGCATTCACGGAGTAAGGAAAATGGCTGTGTTGGCCAACGGCTTTGTCACACAATACCTGAAGGCCTAAGCTCAGATCCCTAGGAGTAAAGCTGGGCTCAGCAAAAATGCGTTCTCCCAGGGCTCCCATAGGGAGACAATAGTATCATTAAAGTCACAGGATAAACACTCCGAGATAAGTAGTAGTGATGAGACCTTGTCTCAAACAACATTGCAGGGAAGGACCAACAGCAGAGGCTATCTATCTTATATGTGTGCAATAGGTACATACAATATATGAACATACATTTTTCAAAAGCACCAAGACTGATTTTATACTTTAAACCCCACAAAACACTCAAAACTTACTTTGGTTGCCTGCTGAATTATACTGTCCCATACTTGATTAGGAAGCAGCATGTATTTTTCTATCAAATGCTCTTGAACTGTCTGGTCTGTCTGTGCACCAATCATATATCCCACAGCTTCGTAAAATGTATGAACCTGTTTTAAAATGCAAGCATTTTTATTTTCATGGTTTCACACATCAATAATGAAAAACACATGTAAGCAGATAATATATTAATATAGTATTGATTAATGCCCCCATTTTAAAATTGTTCCTGTATCTCCAAAACCACAGAGAAACCCTGTCTCAAAAACAAAAATAAAAAAAAATTGTTCCTGTATTTTTGATTCTGTGTATGAGAATGAGACGGGGGCATATGAATTCAAGTGTAGGAGGAGCCTGAGGGTATCATGAGGATGGATACAGTAGCATTCAATGTGGGTGCTGGGATGCCAGTTACAATCCTCAGAAAAATCAGACCCACTTTTCCATCCCATGTACATACTAGTTTTATACACTTTTAAGGCCTGGTGAGGTGACTCAAGTGTTAAGAAGACTGGCTATCCTCCCAGAGACTCAGGTTCTAGCACAAGTACCCACTTTCTGGCTTCTATAGAAACCAGAAAAGAGGAGGTTCACAAGACACACATACATGTAAGTAAAAACCCGACACATAGCAAATAATCAGCACAGTGGCTTACATACCTGCTGAGGCTGAAGATCACAAATTATAGTATTTATGTTGTTTAAAATCTCATCAATAAATGGCATTACTTCCCCAACTTGAACTTGAACAAAATGTCTGCGACATTTTTGAGCTATTTTAATGAATGTGTCACAAGCCATGTCCTGGACTCCATCATGGGTCTCTATCAACATAAATACACTTATTTATTTTTTGTTCAACAAAACAACAAAAATTAAATACGTGATATGGGATTCCCTTTGTATGCTGTGAATACCATTGGTCTGATAGGACAGTAGAGCTAGGTGGGGGAAACTAAACTGAATGCTAGGAGAAAGAAGAGTGAGTGGAGTCAGGGAGAAGCCAGGGAGCCACCACCAGAGACAAACATGCTGACACTTTGCTGGTAAGCCACAGCCACGTGGTGATATACAGATTATTAGAGATGGGTTAAATTAAGATGTAAGAGTTAGCAAATAAGAAATTAATGGGCCAAGCAGTGATCTAAATAATATGGTGTGATTATTTCAGGACTGAGCAACCAGGAATAAACAAGCAGGCCTCCTTCAACAAATACGAGTAAATGCGATTTACCATGCATGAATTCAAACAGCTTGTTTACTACTGTCTTCAAAAATTTCCAATGTGCTCTCAAAAACCTTGGGTATTGACCTACTATGTACATGATATTCGATGCAATAATAGCTTTATTATCTTTGCCTCTTTTCTGCTCACATAATCCTAAAAGGTCCTGTAAAATACGACAAATGTATTTATTGTTAAAGATGTTTTTATGGTTAAATACTGTTAAATAAGACATATTTATGGTTCTATTTCATCCTATTAGCTGCATACCTTAATAACAGTAACAAGAAACCGCTTCTCATCTTCTTCATGCATTGCACCACTAATGGAGCCTATTGCCCAACACAACGTATTCAAATTTTTCCATGACCATTCTGTACCATTCACTTGATTTTGAAGTTTTTTAGTCATTATTATTTCCGTATCTACATAATCCAGATGAGTAAGATAAACTAAAAAAACAAACAAAAAAAACCACACAGATGTTTGACACCCAAAACTTGAACGATTTATATAGTTACTTAAAGATTCAGTTCATTGTGGAACTTTTATTAAACAATATTTTCACAAATAAGACATAAAAATTACAGAATAAATCATTGTCTTTTATTAACTCACCTAATGTTTCTCTCATATTCTTATACAAATTTATGGAATCGGTATCCTTCATGAACTCTCTTACAACTTCTCCCTGATCATTTTCTACAACCAGTACTTCCTCTGGTTTAGCCATGCGACTAACCATCAATAAACGGACCTACATATCAATGAACCAATAAAGAAACTGTTAAGACATTTAAAAGCACATACTTTTTTTGTTTCGGTTTTGAGGCAGAGTTTCTCTGTAGCCCTGGCTGTCCTAGAACTTGCTCTGTAGACCAGGCTGGCCTTAAACTCAAGACACCTGCCTCTGGTTCCCCAGTGCTAGGATTAAAAGCGTGTTACCACCACCCAGCTAAAAGCATATACTCAATTAAGATGCTAGTCCTGGATGGTAGCACACTCCTGTAGTTTCAGAACTCAGAATACTGGGTGATTACTAGTCAGATGCTAGAATTGGCTACCAACCCAAAAACAAACTTTCAAATAAGGCATTGTCATACATGCTTATAATCCCAACACCTGGGTGGCTGATTTATGAGGATCAAGAAGTCAAGGTCAGACCTATCAAATGTTTCAATTTAAAAAAAGCTATGTCTAACAATGACACACACCTTTAATTTTAGCACTGGAAAAGCAGAAAGATCTGGATTCAAGATCTTATCTCCAAAACAATGAAAAATTCTAAAAAGTAAAACGTAACTTGAATGTTAACTTTGCAACCCTGCATTTCAGAGCCCTACCTGATCTGGGTTTTTGTTAACACTATCAATAAATAATCAACCTCTGGCCTACAGATTTCATGTACCTCACTGACTGAATAGATAGGGGAGTCCACTCTAATAAAACCTCTCCTTCTTCTGCCCACATCCAATACCTACTAACCTTCAACATTACGGTAAGAAACAGCACTCACCAACCCCCTGATCATTACCTTCGATAACACAGTCAAGTACAGTTGTCGCCTAGGAGGAATATCAAAATGTTGACTTCCAGATAACAATGGAGAAGCAGACGTAGAAAATGGACTCTCTCTGTAGAGCTCAGCTGCCAAATGATTCCAGTACTCAAGACAGATTTTAAAAATTTCAGTTTCTTCCACTTCAGATACCAACAACATGTAATGAAGGGCCTACACATTAAAATCAGCAAAATTAAAATGTTACCACCAAATCTCCAAGTTGGCTCCCAGCACTTAAATAAGGATTAAAAATTATTAGTTTGAAATACATCAGGATCCTCATGCTTTGAACAGAGTGCTCTGCAAACGAATGTTTCCAGTATACATAACTGAGTTATAATCAAGTCTGTTTGAACAGACCTTTAAAACTGGAAAGCATGGCCTACAGCTCTAGTCCCAGCACTTAGGAAGGCAAGAGGACCAGGAATTACATGTCATCCTCAAGTAATCACTTTGAGGTGAGACAGAAACTCCCACAACATAAATGGACCCTTTGGTGGCAGATACAAGATCTTCACAAGTTTGAGGATAGCCTGGTATAAACAAGTTTAGTGCAAACCAGGACTAGAGAACATGATCTTAAAACACTGGAACAGAATTTGATGTGGAGACAAACTGTTCAGAAACCAAATTGGTGTTAGTTATACCATTCAGACACATATCCAAACAATAAAACTATTTCCGGGGCTGGTGTGGAACTCTGATGTTGAACTTCTGGGAATCCTCTTTCCTCAGCTTCCCAGGTGCTGAGATTATAGCACAAGCAGGTTTCAAAACTAGGTTTCTTCAGGCTGTCCCAATATGATATTCCTATCATGTGGTCCTGTGTGGGTTCAAATGTACAACACTATAATGTATGGCTTTTCTATCTGTTCTGGGATCGTAACAGTTTTCCAATTTAAAAGTAAAAGAAATTTCAGGCATAGTCCAAGGATTTGTGAGGCAGAAGCAGGTTGATCACGGTGTGTTCAAGACCAGCCTGGTCAAACACATCGACAGAGTGAGACCCAAAAACCAAAAATGAAATCCGGTTTGGAAACAAAGTATGCTTGTGCGTATAACCTCAGAACGGGAAAGTTAAAGAATGCAGATTGGCCACAAGTTCAACACCAGAATGCCCCTACAGAGTTTCACACCAACCTAGGAAATAGTATGAGACACTCTCTCCAAAACACAATAGCGGCTGGGCACGCCTTTAATCCCAACATCAGGGATGCAGAGGGATCTCTCTAGTATGACTTCAAGGACAGCCAGGGCAAAATAAAGGCACTTTTCCTCAAAACAAAACAAAAGCCACAGGTAGAGAGCAAAATAGACGTCTCAATATGCACATATTTAAGAACCCTTTTTTTCCTTTTCAGAGAAAAATGTCAGGAACCAAACCTACCTCCATCAGTGCTTCCCTGAGATTCAGTCTTTTCTCTAAAAGTTGACCATGTTCCTTTAGAAAGGTGCAGAGAAATAAACTGAGATTCTGAATAAAGTTCTGTTCATCATCTTTTCCATTTGAATATGCAAGTCGAATATTAGTATTTAAAGGAAGCATCTGGAAGTTGAAAACCATTATCAATGTTAAGAAACCAACAACAAAACACTCTAAACTCTAAAATGACACCCAGTTGCTAACACCAACATACAAAAAACAGCTATTAACTGCCTCATATATATTCTTTGAATTTTGCTATCAGATTTTTCCCAAGACACGGAAAAATATAGGTGCACTCAAATGGCAAACAGTAATATAACTGTTTAACTGCCTAGATGGTCAAATTTTATCTTCAAACAATTCTTTCACACCTGTACCAACAGACCTTAGTCTAGAAAAGAGGTTGGCCAGTTTGGACAAGCAATGTTAAATTAGACAGAGGAAGGAGAGGTTGGTCCTAGAAGGTTCTCAATTACCCCATTGTGTGATCAAGTCTCCACATCATCCAACCTTCAAATTTCTAGAACTATATTATCATGGAACCCATAAAACCTTAATATTACAAGGAAGAAAGTTAAAAAACCACTTCTACCTAAGATTGTATATAATATACATTAAGCACACTATAATGTGCATTAACTGTTCTATAGTTTAACTTAATTCAACCATTTTTGTTTATTTGGCAATGTTACTGATCATGAATGTAACCATTTCTAGTGCATTAAAATCATTCCATTCATTTTCAAGGCAGTGGTCTATCAATTACCTGCTTTAGCTGCATCATTGTAAGTGTAAACAGAGTTTCAAACTGTTCCTCATATTGGCTTACACTCACACCAGCAATCTCTGTGAGGCACTTCAGCGACACATTTCGAAACATTGGGACATTCAGGAACTATTTTATTAAAAGAGAAAACAAAATTAATCTCAAGAAACATTTCATTTTAAAAATGACAAAGGAGTATGTATGGGGGGGCTAGAGAGTTGGTTGTGGTTAAAAGCTTTTGGTGTTCTTGTAGAGGACCCAGGTTCTTTCTACTCCCAACAACACCCAATGGCAGCTCACAAGTAGCTACTCCAAGGGGATTCAAACCCTCTGAAGTCTATGCCTTCTGACATCCAAGAGCACCAGACACTCATGTGATAAACACACGTGGTATGAACACAGTAAACTCACCCCCCATACACAAAAACAAAAAATTTACAAATAAAGGAGACTTACAATCATAAACAACGATACAGTCTAAAAACAGTGAATAACAGATTTTTATTTTTGCATATACATTTTGAAGAAACACCATATACTCAAAGCACATATGCTTATGCTTTTTGAGATGGGATCTTAGGAGAAAAAAGCCACTATAAAACTGAGAATAACCTCAAACTTCTGACCCCTCTGCTTGCATCATAGGTATGTAATAAGGGATGCTGGGGTTAAACCTAAGGTTTGCACATGCTAAGCAAACAGTGAGCTACATTTCCATGACATCTGAAATAATAGTAATAATAAAACTTGCTTGGTAGCTTTCTTGAAATCATTACAATGTGTTTGATTGGCTTGAGACCCTGTCTTTTTTTTTTTTTTTTAATATTTATTATGTATACAATATTCCGTCTGTATGCCTGAAGGCCAGAAGAGGGTGCCAGACCTCTTTACAGATGGTTGTGAGCCACCATGTGGTTGCTGGGAATTGAACTCAGGACCTTTCGAAGAGCAGGCAATGCTCTTAACCACTGAGCCATCTCTCCAGCCCGAGACCCTGTCTTAATAATAATAAACCAATAACATCAAAACAAAACCTACTCTGACGAGAATAAACAATGGCTGAAAAATAGTCAATGCCACTTTACACATCAGCTACATTGAATTTAAGGCGAACTTAAACCAAGATAGCTTTACTACTCTTCACAACCCCGAAATAAGGTCTTTAGGAGATAATTAACAAAACTGAGATTAATATATTATGGAGAAATTTAGTCATATATTCTGTATACCCTTGGTGGTAAATTTGGGAAATATTAATAACTGATCTACAATGTTCATGTGTTAGCAATTTATCTTTACTAAGGTTCAATAAACACCTCTGTAACATTCATCAAGATAATACAACACACAATGCACTGGCAACTACGGTGGAATAATCCTCTACGAGAATATATGTCACTATGATGGGTTTAATAGAAAAGCTGAGAAGCCAATAGTTGAATAGGAGAATGGCAAAGTCAAGAGACCTCAGCCAGCCACCAAGTAAGCAGAATCATGTAGAAAATGAGGTAACAAGTCATGAGCCACATGGCAAAGCATAGATGAGAAATATAAGTTAATTTTAATATAAAAGTTAATTAGTACAAACCTGAGCTATCTATCAGCAGATCATTTATAATATCTATTAAGTCTCTGAGTCAGTTATTTGGGAGCAGGGAGTTGGGACAGAAATATGCCACCTACACATAACAGCAATTATCTATGACTGAGTAACAATAGGAAGTGCATAGCATTCTAATTTTTCAGGCAAAATAGATTTTCATGGTCTCAGTATTGAAGCACTTGCCATTACATCTGATCCGGGGTTGGGGTGGGGGGGGGGCAGCCAATTGCATACAAAATGGGATCATTTGATCTTGGTAGAGCAATATACCACTAGAGATATACCCAACATAGCATTAATGTTTGTTTTTGACAACACCAAGGAGCCAAGCTCTTCCCTAATGAGCTATAACCTCCAGCCTTCACTTTACTCCCCACCCCAGTCCTACAGTCCCGGGTTAAGAGGTTCCAAATGTGTTGGTATTAAAGCTTTCAATTTGCAGCCCAATGTGGTAACACCTTTAATCTCAACACTCCAGAGACAGGAGGACCTATATGAATTCAAGGCCAACCTTCTACAAAGTAAGTTCCAGCTGTCACTCCGAAAAAGAAAAGCTTTCACACAGATCTTAAATTGCATTCATACCTGATTCTTGAATCAAACTGACCAAGCTAGTT
Organism: Microtus ochrogaster; assembly: GCF_000317375.1. NCBI lineage: Eukaryota > Metazoa > Chordata > Mammalia > Rodentia > Cricetidae > Microtus > Microtus ochrogaster. Next base: position 9,320,725 of record NW_004949107.1, on the reverse strand, counting down.
GTCGGTTTCTTAGACAAACCCTCCTAGGTAAGTAATTTAGAACACCCCTCAACCTTGAAATCATTGTACCTGGTGCTGCTTAAATGGTTCAGCAAGTAAAGAAGCACCTCATGTTCAATCTCCTAAAGCTGTATACAGGCAGAGGGCATCAACTCTCAAACCAATTGTCCTTGGACCACCTCCACATTCACACAAAACAAAGAGATGTAATAAAAAATAAAAAACTTCCTACTTCTGACCCTGCAGTACTGGAATTACGTACACATATACCACTATCTAAGTTTAAAACAACAACAAAAAACCAGGATTTAAAGAATCATTTCAAACAATTACTATTCATATAAAAATCTTGACAGCAGTGTCAGCGAAGAAAAACTCTTTGTGCCTATCCAGAGACAAAATTGAAGTGTACTGGCTTTACCTTGTAAATTAATGTGCTGATTAACTTGGTCTCAAAGATGTATCCCAGTGGAATCCAGTTCAGAAATCTTAGCAGTGTTTCTAAGGTTGCATGTACAAGGGGAGCATTTTGGGAATTTTCCTGCAAAGGCAAGCATATCATGAATATACTTTACTCTCACTCTATTTCAGAAAGAAGAAAATTGAAACCACTTACCATCACAAACTGACAGAGTTGAAATATTTGTGAGAACTCATTGCACATGCTAAGGAGAAAAAAAAAATTTAGGAAAACTTGCTGACCACAAACACTTTTACACATAGAGCTCCATATAGCACAAGACAATTTAAAACATAATTACTTGCCTGTCTTTTAAATGCTTTGCTTTCACTTGGGTTATCTGTCCACTAGAGAAATCAAACACTTCTTCACTCAAGAGTTTAAGAATCACCATGTTATTCTGACATAGACTTTCACTGGTCCTACTTGCTCCAACAATGTCACTGATAAATGTTGGCCAGTGCTTAGGCCACTCTTGCTTAAGTATCTAAAATTAAAGATGATATGTCCATTTCACTTCATTTGACAAAGACAAAACAATTTCAAAACCAGAGTAAATATTACTCACTTTACCCTTTTTATTAAGGCAGAAATATGTCATTCTCAATACCACACAAACACAAAAAATGGTGCTTCAATACTCACAGACCCACTCAGTCACCCTGATGGCTAAATATGGCTCTAGAATGTACGAATATTAATATTTCCCTGGTAGAACATCTGAAATCTAATTAAATGATAAAGGGTGAGATTAAGTAGACAGATTTAGGGCCTAACAAGAATGCTCATCTAGTATATGGACCCCTGGAAACAATCCCTGCTACTCCAAAGCTAACAAAAGACATTTTCTGTTGGATATAATCCAGTCCTTATATTATCTCAAATTTGCTAACGCAGTGAAGTTGAATTGGGCCTCCAAATTAAATTGATGCCACTGAGCCCTTGTTCTTGAATTACAGTAGGGTGTGGACATTTTACAAGCTTGAAGTAGACAGCACAAGCAGGGAATGAATCTTCTACTAAATTCCTAATGAAATACATTAAAATTCTGAAGTTCGAATACTGTCATAGCCAAGAATGTTCCAAACATTCTACAAATGAATGACCTGTTGGGGGTCAGTAAAGAAAACAGGTCGGTACTATATCTATCTAGGAGGCCTAATTCCAGGTAAGGATATATGAACTGGAACTGGACCAGCCACATGGAAGGGAAAAAGCACAGCATCAGCAAGAGTCTAAGAATCCAACTCCAGTATGCAGTCCAATTTACTCTAAAGCCATACAAACTGAAGTCTTAAGATAATTGTTGACTCTTACCATCACAGGTTCATATCAGATGTTAACTAAAGAGCTGAGCTCAGGTTGGGTGTGGTGACACACGCCTTTAATCCCAGTACTTGGAAAGCAGAGGCAGGCAGATCTCTGAGTTTGAGGTCAACCTAGTCTAGAAGTCAAGTTCCAGGACAGCCAGAACTGTTATAAGGAAACCTTGTCTCGGGGGAGGCTCAGTTCCCAGAGCCCATGTCAATCACAACCACCTGTAATTCCAGGTCCAGGCATTTCTAATACCATTGGCCATTGTGGGCACCTTCATTCGCATGCACATACCCACTGGAAGACACAGACACACACACCCCAATCCTACCCACAGTTAAAAATACAAATATTTTTATCTAGGGATAAAGGAAGTTTGAAATGTTAAGTGTTAACAATCATTTAATTTTTCCTAGGAAGATGATATTAGAAAGCTTACCTGAACAAGAATCATATTTAACTTCCCAATATACACCTTTTCTTTCTAGGAAAGGAGAAAAGGGGTCAGGTTAAACAAGTACCTAAAACATACAGCACAAACATAAGGAAAAAAGATAATTATAGGTCTAGTATAAATAAATGTTTTTATGACTATTAAGTAGACTAAATTTAAGTGTTTCTTTCTTGAACACATTCTTTGGGGACCATGGAGGTGGCTCAGCATGAAAAGCCAACTGCTACACCAAGCCTGACAACCCAAGTTCCAATTCTCTGGGCCTATATGGACTCCAGACCACAGGGTGGACGGAGAAGGGGAGCACTGACTCCCTCCCTAGTATTCTCTGATCACCACACTCATGTTGTGCTACTCGGGCACTCTCGTGTGTCAAAAAAAATGTGCACACAAAGAAAATAAAGTTTAAAAATTAAGAATTTTCTTACCTCTACACAAGCTGGGTCAGAAGATGTCTTGATAATGAGGCCAACAACATATTTTTTTATTCCTATTAAAAAATATATATAATACATAAAAAATTAAACTTTAAAAAAATAGGCATGGTGATTTATGCCTATAAATAATCCCATCACTTCAGAGCCTGAGGCAAAGGAACTGTCACAACATCCCAAACTAGAAGGAGACATTATCATTCCTGTTTTGTTTTGTTTTTTTGTTGTTGCTTTTAAAGACAAGGTATCCTTATGGAGATCTGGCTGTCCTGGAACTCAGATTTGCCTGACTCTGCCTCCTGATTGCTAGAATTAAAGGTGTTAGTTAGCCTCCACCACCTGGCCAGAATGTGACTCAATTTAAGAAAAGAAAGCCATATTTTTACACCAAGCTAACAAACATTCAGGACCCAGGAGAGGGCAGAGTAATCCGTCAGTTTTAGGCTCCAAATCCTTCACAGGTGCTGGCAATTTCAAAGAGTGTCAAATAGGATTCTGGATGTAGTTCAGTTGTAGCATACTTGCCTAACATACCATGCTTTCTATACTTTTGAACTTTTTAAGCTTTGAAAAATCAGAATCAAGCAAAGTGGTGGTGGTATACACCTTTAATCCCAGCAGCACTCAGTGCCAGAGGCACGCGAATCTGAGTTTGAGGCCAACCTCGCCTACAAAGCAAGTTCCCAAACACCCAAAGACACACAGGAAAACCCTGTCTTGAAGGGAGGGCGGGGGAGGAATCAAAACCAAAAAGGAAAAATCAGAAACCAGTAGTCCCATGCTAACAATAAGCTACCATCCTCCTAAATCCTGTTTATTCTTTTGTTGTAAGATTATACGCATGCACTACTATGCCCATCTAACACCAATATCAATCTTATATAAACACTGAACTATACATACTTGAACTTTTGATCCTGCCCCCAAAGTCCTGGGAGTATAGAGTAAAAGCATGACTAAATTACACATTTTTGGTCTTTACATTGTTATTCATGTGTGTTCATGATTGTCTATCTCCTGTGTGCAAATGCCCAGTGAGATCAGAGGACCAGAGTTGCAGGTAATATGGATGATGGGAACTGAACTTAGAACCTCTCTAAGTACAGCAAGTTTTACAATTGCTAGGTCATCTCCAATCCAGGATTTTTCCTTTGCAACTGATATATATCTTGTGAATAAAATACATATCATTTAAAACTGTAGGTACATTTTCTCCAGAGGATTACTTACTGTTTTTAGCACTTACTCTGTTTTTTAGGGAGGAGGGTCTTAAAATAATCACTTTGACTTCTGCCTAGCAAGTGAATGACAGTGTTTCTTGTAGTCTAGCCTGGCATAAAACTCACCCTTCTGCTTCTACCTCCAAAGTTATCTTTGAGGGTCTCTAACTAGTCTTATAAACATTGTATACTGAGCTGGTTTTAAATTTGATGATCTTTCCGCACCAGTTTCCCAAGTTCTGGGATAAGTCACTCTTGTTTCCTTTCACTCTCTGCCTCTAGTCTCTGAGAGACAGGGTTTTAAGTTCAGGCTAGTCCCCACTATTTCTAAGTGGTGATGCCACTCATGCAGAGGCACGAGGATTTCTGTGAGTTTGAGGCCAGCCTGGTCTACAGAACAAGTTCCAAAACAGGCTCCAAAGCTACTGACAAACCCTGTCTCCAAAAAAAGAAAGGAAAAGGAAAAATGAAACGGAAAGGAAGAAAAAGAATGACCTTGTGCTATGGGACTGACTGGATCGAAGCCGGGCATGGTAAAACCCCCTAAATTTAGCCCTGTCTACCTTGGGGAGGGGGAGATAATGGTGGTGGGATTAGTGAATCAAAAACTAAACTTTTAATTTAAAAATAAGATGTTTATGTTTTTTCCTTTTTGTCTTTGTTTTTATTTTTTATTTATTTTATTTTATTTATTTATTTATTATGTATGCATTGTTCTGCCAGCATGTATCCCTGCAGCCCAGAAGAGGGCACCAGATCTCCTTACGGATGGTTGTGAGCTACCATGTGGTTGCTGGGAAGTGAACTCAGGACCTCTGCAAGAGCAGCCAGTGCCCTTAACCTCTGAGCCATCTCTCCAGCCCCCTCCTTTTTGTCTTGAGACAGGGTCTCAGGTGTGCAGTCCTGGCTGTACTGAAGCAGCTGGAATAAGGTGTGCTAGAAACCCAGTTAAAACTATAATTTAATAATAAAAAAAAACACTGAACACAAATAGATCTACGTTTATTGGGTCTTTTTTTTTTTTTTTGAGACAGGGTTTCTCTGTGGCTTTGGAGCCTGTCCTGGAACTAGCTCTTGTAGACCAGGCTGGTCTCGAACTCCCAGAGATCCGCCTGCCTCTGC